>NC_049980.1:13044919-13060816 GCF_000003815.2 Branchiostoma floridae | reverse complement strand
GATGTAAAGCCCACTGGAGAGACCGAAAAAAAAAAGGTTGTCAACGTCCGATAATTATACAGCAATGTGTCGCAGTGCACTGGTGGTAAATGCAAAGGTTGGACTAGGAATCGGTCTGAAGTCAACAGAAATGTTTTGTAAACACAAAACTGGACTTACGAGCAACTGATGCCGCTCACTTCAATGGAGACGACCCCTGGGATGTTTTGAAGAATAGATAGCACCTGAAAATGATCAATTAAAGGGCTTTAGTCACAAGGCATCAAGTATGTCAAGCTGCCCAAAATTGATATAGATGTCTAAAATCTTGCCAACAATTCAAAATCACCAAACAAAGCCCACGAGAAAATGTTATCAATTAATATGGAACACAATCATACATGTAACTAGTGTTTTCTTGTGTGTGAATTGCTAGCAATACTAATGAAAGCAAGCAAAATTTCCTGAGAGGTTTGAGCGTCGACATGGACAAAGTGTCTTCAGCTCTAAACAACACTTTTTATATGCCTACTCATCAATAAATTCGTCATATGATCTCACCGCAGATTCAATTTGAGCGACCAGGGCAATGTACATCGCTGACTCCGGGTTGAGTAGATCTGCACTGCAATTCCTTTGAACTACCAGACTTACTATGGTTGAATTCGTTTCTGGTGAAAAGAAGACAGAGCAGAGTAAAAGTTGTGACTGATGTCGGTTTCATGAAGGAGAGATCTTGACTTACTACACAACAACATGGCTCTTTTCGCCAACGTAACCTCTTTTATAATACGACGACCAGTGGAAAAAAGTTATTGAAATTAACGTTGCAAAGAGCAGCACAACAAACGCAAGGATAAGAAGTGATAATCATCTTTAATAAATCAATCCTTACCTTGTCGAACAATGACAGCGGAGCTTGCATTCACCGATATAGATCCCAAGTTGCCAGTGCTTACAGCAACAACAAATGTTTGCTTCATGGTAGTAGCAGCAAACTCAGCAACAAAGACAGCAATTGATACTTTTACTTGATTGTCAGGGCTGAAATGATAGCAAACCATTACACATTTGTTTTCTATGAAAAATATCATATCAGCAAAGCATTCAATTCCATTTTGATTTGGTAATGGTATATCAACAAACGACGAAATATAATAATTTGGAAGAAATATTACGGCAACTGTGTATGTCGACTCCTAAAAAAAGGAGCCGGATAAACACCAGCCTATTTCATTCAGAGCTTCTGAAGATAAATAACTACACGGTCAGGTGTACAATGATACATGTATAAGCTTTAATGAAGAAGATCTTGAAGAGGTCTACTTACGCAGGTTGGTAACCAACCACAGTTGCTCCTTGGAATCCCACGATGGAGGTAAATAGTTGGGATACCTGCACAAAAGGTTCAATGTGTTATTCATGATCAAACGCTCAATTATTTATTCCTGTGACGATTTACCGGTAAAGCCATGATTTTATTCAGATAAAAGTCAAGGTGATATGATGAAATTGAGGTATGTATACATGCTTTAATTCCAATGGCAAGAAACATTTCCCTACCTCTGCAATGAGAGCACTGGTGATGCTGGAGAATTCGCTCGAGTCAGGGTTTCTCAGTTGTATGGAGAACTGGGTAGTCAATGTTACACACACAAAGACTGGCGGCACGGCTGAAAATGACAAGATGAATAAGTGTGTAAGGCCTGCGTCTTTACAAAAAATCAATTTCTCGATCCCAAAACCTGACAAAAATGCAAAAACATATTTACCATCACAAACTCCAGTCAAAAGTGTGTTCCTCAGACTATCCAGCAGGTTGAAGTTGTCCACCACAGCCAAGGTCCTGTTATTGCTGGCGATCTGCTCGAGCTGCGTCAGGTCGTAGCCTGACACACCAATAGCGTAGACAAGGATTCCCTTCTGTCTTGCTTTATATGCTGGTGTTGCCACTCCGTCATACGAAATGCCATCTGTGACGACAATAAGCACTTTTGCTACTCCCGGACGAGCTCCATCCGATCTTGCAAAGCCGTACCTGCTCACATACCTGATAGCCCTTCCAGTCCGTGTACCGCCTCGCATGTATGCAATATCGTCGATTGCATTGGACAAAGCTTCTTTGCTTTGGAAGCTGTTCATGGAGAATTCCTGTCTCACACGCGTGCTGTATTGGATAACCCCTATTTGCGTTCCAGATGGACCGATGTCAAAGGTCTCGACGAGCTTTTGAGAAAACTGTTTCACTTTCTCAAAGTTGTAGGCCCCTACGCTTCCTGATCCATCCAACAGCAAAATGATGTCCAGAGGTGTTCGACACACTAAAGCTGTAAAAAAAATAATATAATATTGTTAACTGGTCACATGTGCTATTTCAGTGTTTATTTCCACTATATACACCCAACGGACGACTTCACAAGGATATTGAACGGTTCCTGAGTACATATGGAGAAAACAAAATGCTATAATGTTAGGCCACAATAACTTGCAACGATTATGAAACTCTTGCACTTTTAGAAAATACGTCTGCATTAATCTATTTAGACAGAGAGACATTACAATAATCCTGAATATGATCTACGGACCTTCGTCTCCTGAAATGAATGAAGTCGGATCGACAGTCAGGCCTCCCACATTCCCTGATGATACCGCTGTAGAGACTGTCGTCACTAGTGAACTAGAGGACGTGGACACCACCACTACAGTAATGGTTACTCTGATGTAAAGCCCACTGGAGAGAACAAAAAAAAGGTTGTCAACGTCCGATAATTATACAGCAATGTGTCGCAGTGCACTGGTGGTAAATGCAAAGGTTGGACTAGGAATCGGTCTGAAGTCAACAGAAATGTTTTGTAAACACAAAACTGGACTTACGAGCAACTGATGCCGCTCACTTCAATGGAGACGACCCCTGGGATGTTTTGAAGAATAGACAGCACCTAAAAATGATCAATTAAAGGGCTTATTAGTCACAAGGCATCAAGTATGTTAATCTGCCTGAAAATGATATAGATGTCTAAAATCCCGCAACAATTCAAAATCACCAAACAAAACCCACGAGAAAATGTTATCAATTAATATGGAACACAATCATGCATGTAACTAGTGTTTCCTTGTGTGTGAATTGCTAGCAATACTACATAAAGCAAAAGGAAACTCCTGAGAGATTTTAGCGTCGACATGGACAAAGTGTCTTCAGCTCTAAACAACACTTTTTATATGCCTAGTCATCAATAAATGCGTCATATGATCTCACCGCAGATTCAATTTGAGCGACCAGGGCAATGTACATCGCTGACTCCGGGTTGAGTAGATCTGCACTGCAATTCCTTTGAACTACCAGACTTACTATGGTTGAATTCGTTTCTGGTGAAAGGAAGACAGAGCAGAGTAAAAATTGTGACTAATGTCGGTTTCATGAAGGAGAGATCTTGACTTACTACACAACAACATGGCTCTTTTCGCCAACGTAACCTCTTTTATAATACGACGACCAGTGGAACAAAGTTATTGAAATTAACGTTGCAAAGAGCAGCACAACAAACGCAAGGATAAGAAGTGATAATCATCTTTAATAAATCAATCCTTACCTTGTTGAACAATGACGGCGGAGCTTGCATTCACCGATATAGATCCCAAGTTGCCAGTGCTTACAGCAACAACAAATGTTTGCTTAATGGTAGTAGCAGCAAACTCAGCAACAAAGACAGCAATTGATACTTTTACTTGATTGTCAGGGCTGAAATGATAGAAAACCACACACACTTGTTTTCGATGAAAAAGATCATATCAGCAAAGCATTCAATTCTATTTTGATTTGGTAATGGTATATTAACAAACGACGAAATATGATAATTTGGAAGAAATATTACGGCAACTGTGTATGTCGACTCCTAAAAAAAGGAGCCGGATAAACACCAGCTTATTTCATTCAAAGCTTCTGAAGGTCTGAATAATATAATAAGACACTATAATACACGGTCAGGTGTACAATGATCCATGTATAAGCTTTCATGAAGATGATCTTGAAGAGGTCTACTTACGCAGGTTGGTAACCAACCACAGTTGCTCCTTGGAATCCCACGATGGAGGTAAATAGTTGGGATACCTGCACAAAAGGTTCAATGTGTTATTCATGATCAAACGCTCAATTATTTATTCCTGTGACGATTTACCGGTAAAGCGATGATTTTATTCAGACAAAAGTCAAGGTGATATGATGAAATTGAGGTATGTATACATGCTTTAATTCCAATGGCAAGAAACATTTCCCTACCTCTGCAATGAGAGCACTGGTGATGCTGGAGAATTCGCTCGAGTCAGGGTTTCTCAGTTGTATGGAGAACTGGGTAGTCAATGTTACACACACAAAGACTGGTGGCACGGCTGAAAATGATAAGATAGATAAGTGTGTAAGGCCTGCGTCTTTACAAAAAATCAACTTCTCGACCCCAAAACCTGACAAAAATGCAAAAACATATTTACCATCACAAACTCCAGTCAAAAGTGTGTTCCTCAGACTATCCAGCAGGTTGAAGTTGTCCACCACAGCCAAGGTCCTGTTATTGCTGGCGATCTGCTCGAGCTGCGTCAGGTCGTAGCCTGACACACCAATAGCGTAGACAAGGATTCCCTTCTGTCTTGCTTTATATGCTGGTGTTGCCACTCCGTCATACGAAATGCCATCTGTGACGACAATAAGCACTTTTGCTACTCCCGGACGAGCTCCATCCGATCTTGCAAAGCCGTACCTGCTCACATACCTGATAGCCCTTCCAGTCAGTGTACCGCCTCGCATGTATGCAATATCGTCGATTGCATTGGACAAAGCTTCTTTGCTTTGGAAGCTGTTCATGGAGAATTCCTGTCTCACACGCGTGCTGTATTGGATAACCCCTATTTGCGTTCCAGATGGACCGATGTCAAAGGTCTCGACGAGCTTTTGAGAAAACTGTTTCACTTTCTCAAAGTTGTAGGCCCCTACGCTTCCTGATCCATCCAACAGCAAAATGATGTCCAGAGGTGTTCGACACACTAAAGCTGTAAAAAAAAATATAATATAATATTGTTAACTGGTCACATGTGCTATTTAAGTGTTTATTTCCACTATATACACCCAACGGACGACTTCACAAGGATATTGAAAGGTTCCTGAGTACATATGGAGAAAACAAAATGCTATAATGTTAGGCCACAATAACTTGCAACGATTATGAAACTCTTGCACTTTTAGAAAATACGTCTGCATTAATCTATTTAGACAGAGAGACATTACAATAATCCTGAATATGATCTACGGACCTTCGTCTCCTGAAATGAATGAAGTCGGATCGACAGTCAGGCCTCCCACATTCCCTGATGATACCGCTGTAGAGACTGTCGTCACTAGTGAACTAGAGGACGTGGACACCACCACTACAGTAATGGTTACTCTGATGTAAAGCCCACTGGAGAGAACAAAAAAAAGGTTGTCAACGTCCGATAATTATACAGCAATGTGTCGCAGTGCACTGGTGCTAAATGCAAAGGTTGGACTAGGCCTCGGTCTGAAGTCAACAGAAATGTTTTGTAAACACAAAACTGGACTTACGAGCAACTGATGCCGCTCACTTCAATGGAGACGACCCCTGGGATGTTTTGAAGAATAGACAGCACCTAAAAATGATCAATTAAAGGGCTTATTAGTCACAAGGCATCAAGTATGTTAAGCTGCCTGAAAATGATATAGATGTCTAAAATCTTGCCAACAATTCAAAATCACCAAACAAAACCCACGAGAAAATGTTATCAATTAATATGAAACACAATCATGCATGTAACTAGTGTTTCCTTGTGTGTGAATTGCTAGCAATACTACATAAAGCAAAAGGAAACTCCTGAGAGATTTTAGCGTCGACATGGACAAAGTGTCTTCAGCTCTAAACAACACTTTTTATATGCCTAGTCATCAATAAATGCGTCATATGATCTCACCGCAGATTCAATTTGAGCGACCAGGGCAATGTACATCGCTGACTCCGGGTTGAGTAGATCTGCACTGCAATTCCTTTGAACTACCAGACTTACTATGGTTGAATTCGTTTCTGGTGAAAGGAAGACAGAGCAGAGTAAAAATTGTGACTAATGTCGGTTTCATGAAGGAGAGATCTTGACTTACTACACAACAACATGGCTCTTTTCGCCAACGTAACCTCTTTTATAATACGACGACCAGTGGAAAAAAGTTATTGAAATTAACGTTGCAAAGAGCAGCACAACAAACGCAAGGATAAGAAGTGATAATCATCTTTAATAAATCAATCCTTACCTTGTTGAACAATGACGGCGGAGCTTGCATTCACCGATATAGATCCCAAGTTGCCAGTGCTTACAGCAACAACAAATGTTTGCTTCATGGTAGTAGCAGCAAACTCAGCAACAAAGACAGCAATTGATACTTTTACTTGATTGTCAGGGCTGAAATGATAGAAAACCACACACACTTGTTTTCGATGAAAAAGATCATATCAGCAAAGCATTCAATTCTATTTTGATTTGGTAATGGTATATTAACAAACGACGAAATATAATAATTTGGAAGAAATATTACGGCAACTGTGTATGTCGACTCCTAAAAAAAGGAGCCGGATAAACACCAGCTTATTTCATTCAAAGCTTCTGAAGGTCTGAATAATATAATAAGAGACTATAATACACGGTCAGGTGTACAATGATCCATGTATAAGCTTTCATGAAGATGATCTTGAAGAGGTCTACTTACGCAGGTTGGTAACCAACCACAGTTGCTCCTTGGAATCCCACGATGGAGGTAAATAGTTGGGATACCTGCACAAAAGGTTCAATGTGTTATTCATGATCAAACGCTTTATTTATTCCTGTGACGATTTACCGGTAAAGCGATGATTTTATTCAGACAAAAGTCAAGGTGATATGATGAAATTGAGGTATGTATACATGCTTTAATTCCAATGGCAAGAAACATTTCCCTACCTCTGCAATGAGAGCACTGGTGATGCTGGAGAATTCGCTCGAGTCAGGGTTTCTCAGTTGTATGGAGAACTGGGTAGTCAATGTTACACACACAAAGACTGGTGGCACGGCTGAAAATGATAAGATAAATAAGTGTGTAAGGCCTGCGTCTTTACAAAAAAATCAATTTCTCGACCCCAAAACCTGACAAAAATGCAAAAACATATTTACCATCACAAACTCCAGTCAAAAGTGTGTTCCTCAGACTATCCAGCAGGTTGAAGTTGTCCACCACAGCCAAGGTCCTGTTATTGCTGGCGATCTGCTCGAGCTGCGTCAGGTCGTAGCCTGACACACCAATAGCGTAGACAAGGATTCCCTTCTGTCTTGCTTTATATGCTGGTGTTGCCACTCCGTCATACGAAATGCCATCTGTGACGACAATAAGCACTTTTGCTACTCCCGGACGAGCTCCATCCGATCTTGCAAAGCCGTACCTGCTCACATACCTGATAGCCCTTCCAGTCAGTGTACCGCCTCGCATGTATGCAATATCGTCGATTGCATTGGACAAAGCTTCTTTGCTTTGGAAGCTGTTCATGGAGAATTCCTGTCTCACACGCGTGCTGTATTGGATAACCCCTATTTGCGTTGCAGATGGACCGATGTCAAAGGTCTCGACGAGCTTTTGAGAAAACTGTTTCACTTTCTCAAAGTTGTAGGCCCCTACGCTTCCTGATCCATCCAACAGCAAAATGATGTCCAGAGGTGTTCGACACACTAAAGCTGTAAAAAAAAAATTATATAATATAATATTGTTAACTGGTCACATGTGCTATTTAAGTGTTTATTTCCACTATATACACCCAACGGACGACTTCACAAGGATATTGAACGGTTCCTGAGTACATATGGAGAAAACAAAATGCTATAATGTTAGGCCACAATAACTTGCAACGATTATGAAACTCTTGCACTTTTAGAAATACGTCTGCATTAATCTATTTAGACACAGAGACATTACAATAATCCTGAATATGATCTACGGACCTTCGTCTCCTGAAATGAATGAAGTTGGATCGACAGTCAGGCCTCCCACATTCCCTGATGACACAGCTGTAGAGACTGTCGTCACTAGTGAACTAGAGGACGTGGACACCACCACTACAGTAATGGTTACTCTGATGTAAAGCCCACTGGAGAGAACAAAAAAAAAATCTGTT
Organism: Branchiostoma floridae; assembly: GCF_000003815.2. Taxonomy (NCBI): domain Eukaryota; kingdom Metazoa; phylum Chordata; class Leptocardii; order Amphioxiformes; family Branchiostomatidae; genus Branchiostoma; species Branchiostoma floridae. Next base: position 13,052,645 of record NC_049980.1, on the reverse strand, counting down.
ATCGTCCGATAATTATACAGCAATGTGTCGCAGTGCACTAGTGGTAAATGCAAAGGTTGGACTAGGACTCGGTCTGAAGTCAATAGAAATGTATTGTAAACACAAAACTGGACTTACGAGCAACTGATGCCGCTCACTTCAATGGAGACGACCCCTGGGATGTTTTGAAGAATAGACAGCACCTAAAAATGATCAATTAAAGGGCTTATTAGTCACAAGGCATCAAGTATGTCAAGCTGCCCAAAAATGATATAGATGTCTAAAATGTTGCCAACAATTCTAAATCACCAAACAAAACCCACGAGAAAATGTTATCAATTAATATGAAACACAATCATACATGTAACTAGTGTTTCCTTGTGTGTGAATTGCTAGCAATACTACTTAAAGCAAAAGGAAACTCCTGAGAGATTTTAGCGTCGACATGGACAAAGTGTCTTCAGCTCTAAACAACACTTTTTATATGCCTAGTCATCAATAAATGCGTCATATGATCTCACCGCAGATTCAATTTGAGCGACCAGGGCAATGTACATCGCTGACTCCGGGTTGAGTAGATCTGCACTGCAATTCCTTTGAACTACCAGACTTACTATGGTTGAATTCGTTTCTGGTGAAAGGAAGACAGAGCAGAGTAAAAATTGTGACTGATGTCGGTTTCATGAAGGAGAGATCTTGACCCACTACACAACAACATGGCTCTTTTCACCAACGTAGCCTCTTTTATAATATGACGACCAGTGGAAAAAAAGTTATTGAAATTAACGTTGCAAAGAGCAGCACAACAAACGCAAGGATAAGAAGTGATAATCATCTTTAATAAATAAATCCTTACCTTGTTGAACAATGACGGCGGAGCTTGCATTCACCGATATAGATCCCAAGTTGCCAGTGCTTACAGCAACAACAAATGTTTGCTTCATGGTAGTAGCAGCAAACTCAGCAACAAAGACAGCAATTGATACTTTTACTTGATTGTCAGGGCTGAAATGATAGAAAACCATACACACTTGTTTTCTATGAAAAAGATCATATCAGCAAAGCATTCAATTCTATTTTGATTTGGTAATGGTATATTAACAAACGACGAAATATAATAATTTGGAAGAAATATTACGGCAACTGTGTATGTCGACTCCTAAAAAAAGGAGCCGGATAAACACCAGCTTATTTCATTCAAAGCTTCTGAAGGTCTGAATAATATAATAAGAGACTATAATACACGGTCAGGTGTACAATGATCCATGTATAAGGCTTAGCTTTCATGAAGATGATCTTGAAGAGGTCTACTTACGCAGGTTGGTAACCAACCACAGTTGCTCCTTGGAATCCCACGATGGAGGTAAATAGTTGGGATACCTGCACAAAAGGTTCAATGTGTTATTCATGATCAAACGCTTTATTTATTCCTGTGACGATTTACCGGTAAAGCGATGAGTTTATTCAGACAAAAGTCAAGGTGATATGATGAAATTGAGGTATGTATACATGCTTTAATTCCAATGGCAAGAAACATTTCCCTGCCTCTGCAATGAGAGCACTGGTGATGCTGGAGAATTCGCTCGAGTCAGGGTTTCTCAGTTGTATGGAGAACTGGGTAGTCAATGTTACACACACAAAGACTGGTGGCACGGCTGAAAATGATAAGATAAATAAGTGTGTAAGGCCTGCGTCTTTACAAAAAATCAATTTCTCGACCCCAAAACCTGACAAAAATGCAAAAACATATTTACCATCACAAACTCCAGTCAAAAGTGTGTTCCTCAGACTATCCAGCAGGTTGAAGTTGTCCACCACAGCCAAGGTCCTGTTATTGCTGGCGATCTGCTCGAGCTGCGTCAGGTCGTAGCCTGACACACCAATAGCGTAGACAAGGATTCCCTTCTGTCTTGCTTTATATGCTGGTGTTGCCACTCCGTCATACGAAATGCCATCTGTGACGACAATAAGCACTTTTGCTACTCCCGGACGAGCTCCATCCGATCTTGCAAAGCCGTACCTGCTCACATACCTGATAGCCCTTCCAGTCAGTGTACCGCCTCGCATGTATGGAATATCGTCGATTGCATTGGACAAAGCTTCTTTGCTTTGGAAGCTGTTCATGGAGAATTCCTGTCTCACACGCGTGCTGTATTGGATAACCCCTATTTGCGTTGCAGATGGACCGATGTCAAAGGTCTCGACGAGCTTTTGAGAAAACTGTTTCACTTTCTCAAAGTTGTAGGCCCCTACGCTTCCTGATCCATCCAACAGCAAAATGATGTCCAGAGGTGTTCGACACACTAAAGCTGTAAAAAAAAAAATATAATTGTTAACTGGTCACATGTGCTATTTAAGTGTATATTTCCACTATATACACCCAACGGACGACTTCACAAGGATATTGAACGGTTCTTGAGTACATATGGAGAAAACAAAATGCTATAATGTTAGGCCACAATAACTTGCAACGATTATGAAACTCTTGCACTTTTAAAAATTACGTCTGCATTAATTTATTTAGACAAAGAGACATTATAATATTCCTGAATATGATCTACGGACCTTCGTCTCCTGAAATGAATGAAGTCGGATCGACAGTCAGGCCTCCCACATTCCCTGATGATACAGCTGTAGAGACTGTCGTCACTAGTGAACTAGAGGACGTGGACACCACCACTACAGTAATGGTTACTCTGATGTAAAGCCCACTGGAGAGAACAAAAAAAAAGGTTGTCAACGTCCGATAATTATACAGCAATGTGTCGCAGTGCACTGGTGGTAAATGCAAAGGTTGGACTAGGAATCGGTCTGAAGTCAACAGAAATGTTTTGTAAACACAAAACTGGACTTACGAGCAACTGATGCCGCTCACTTCAATGGAGACGACCCCTGGGATGTTTTGAAGAATAGACAGCACCTAAAAATGATCAATTAAAGGGCTTATTAGTCACAAGGCATCAAGTATGTTAATCTGCCTGAAAATGATATAGATGTCTAAAATCTTGCCAACAATTCAAAATCACCAAACAAAACCCACGAGAAAATGTTATCAATTAATATGAAACACAATCATGCATGTAACTAGTGTTTCCTTGTGTGTGAATTGCTAGCAATACTACATAAAGCAAAAGGAAACTCCTGAGAGATTTTAGCGTCGACATGGACAAAGTGTCTTCAGCTCTAAACAACACTTTTTATATGCCTAGTCATCAATAAATGCGTCATATGATCTCACCGCAGATTCAATTTGAGCGACCAGGGCAATGTACATCGCTGACTCCGGGTTGAGTAGATCTGCACTGCAATTCCTTTGAACTACCAGACTTACTATGGTTGAATTCGTTTCTGGTGAAAGGAAGACAGAGCAGAGTAAAAGTTGTGACTAATGTCGGTTTCATGAAGGAGAGATCTTGACTTACTACACAACAACATGGCTCTTTTCGCCAACGTAACCTCTTTTATAATACGACGACCAGTGGAAAAAAGTTATTGAAATTAACGTTGCAAAGAGCAGCACAACAAACGCAAGGATAAGAAGTGATAATCATCTTTAATAAATCAATCCTTACCTTGTTGAACAATGACGGCGGAGCTTGCATTCACCGATATAGATCCCAAGTTGCCAGTGCTTACAGCAACAACAAATGTTTGCTTCATGGTAGTAGCAGCAAACTCAGCAACAAAGACAGCAATTGATACTTTTACTTGATTGTCAGGGCTGAAATGATAGAAAACCATACACACTTGTTTTCTATGAAAAAGATCATATCAGCAAAGCATTCAATTCTATTTTGATTTGGTAATGGTATATTAACAAACGACGAAATATAATAATTTGGAAGAAATATTACGGCAACTGTGTATGTCGACTCCTAAAAAAAGGAGCCGGATAAACACCAGCTTATTTCATTCAAAGCTTCTGAAGGTCTGAATAATATAACTAGAGTTCGGGGACCTTATACCTCCATGAAATATTTATTGCTTTTTGTGGATGTTATGTATGTTGATGGTCGGTTGTATTTGAGAGTAATGGATATTACTGTTATGGGAGAGAACTGGTTTTTCATTCAAAGACAAAAACAATGTCCATCTGATTAGGAAATATAAATATGTGACACTTGAAGTATAATGTGAGTTTAATAGATCGACGCCATATGGTAGCGTGGTGTTCTTGAAATATCCTTCAACCAATACCTACATGTAGGATACGGGGACAAGTTGATGCCAGATATATATTATAGCCACGCATAGAGTCATAACGCCACGCGGAGCACAAAATCTAACAGCGCAAACGAAGTATAACACACCAGGTCAAAAAGCTCGGGGTTCCCCAACCAGCTGTCATACACCTCACTATCTGCTTGAAGCTAAGCCCATTAACAATGCCTGTTCCAATATATCGCAGATATAGGGGTGATTTCTGATATTATTACATCGATTATAACGACAGATACGGCCCCCAAAATCTCAACGATTTGAGCTTTCATCATACCCCACCAACACAACAAGTATAAAACCAATCCATCCAGCCGTTCTTGAGTAATCTTGTACACAGATCCAAACAGCTGTCGTAGAAATCACCTCACTATCTGAGATGAGCTAAGCCCATTAACAAAGGCTTAAAGCACGATGCCTGTTCCAATATATCGCAGATATAGGGGTGATTTCTGATATTATTACATCCATTATAACGACAGATACGGCGCCCAAAATCTCATCGATTCGAGCTTTCATCACACCCCACCAACACAACAAGTATGAAACCAATCCATCCAGCCGTTCTTGAGTAATCATCTACACAGACAGAGACACATAACAGAAAATATAACCTCCATTCCATGACATTTCATGGAGGTAATAAGAGACTATAATACACGGTCAGGTGTACAATGATCCATGTATAAGCTTTCATGAAGATGATCTTGAAGAGGTCTACTTACGCAGGTTGGTAACCAACCACAGTTGCTCCTTGGAATCCCACGATGGAGGTAAATAGTTGGGATACCTGCACAAAAGGTTCAATGTGTTATTCATGATCAAACGCTTTATTTATTCCTGTGACGATTTACCGGTAAAGCGATGATTTTATTCAGACAAAAGTCAAGGTGATATGATGAAATTGAGGTATGTATACATGCTTTAATTCCAATGGCAAGAAACATTTCCCAACCTCTGCAATGAGAGCACTGGTGATGCTGGAGAATTCGCTCGAGTCAGGGTTTCTCAGTTGTATGGAGAACTGGGTAGTCAATGTTACACACACAAAGACTGGTGGCACGGCTGAAAATGATAAGATAAATAAGTGTGTAAGGCCTGCGTCTTTACAAAAAATCAATTTCTCGACCCCAAAACCTGACAAAAATGCAAAAACATATTTACCATCACAAACTCCAGTCAAAAGTGTGTTCCTCAGACTATCCAGCAGGTTGAAGTTGTCCACCACAGCCAAGGTCCTGTTATTGCTGGCGATCTGCTCGAGCTGCGTCAGGTCGTAGCCTGACACACCAATAGCGTAGACAAGGATTCCCTTCTGTCTTGCTTTATATGCTGGTGTTGCCACTCCGTCATACGAAATGCCATCTGTGACGACAATAAGCACTTTTGCTACTCCCGGACGAGCTCCATCCGATCTTGCAAAGCCGTACCTGCTCACATACCTGATAGCCCTTCCAGTCCGTGTACCGCCTCGCATGTATGCAATATCGTCGATTGCATTGGACAAAGCTTCTTTGCTTTGGAAGCTGTTCATGGAGAATTCCTGTCTCACACGCGTGCTGTATTGGATAACCCCTATTTGCGTTCCAGATGGACCGATGTCAAAGGTCTCGACGAGCTTTTGAGAAAACTGTTTCACTTTCTCAAAGTTGTAGGCCCCTACGCTTCCTGATCCATCCAACAGCAAAATGATGTCCAGAGGTGTTCGACACACTAAAGCTGTAAAAAAAATAATATAATATTGTTAACTGGTCACATGTGCTATTTCAGTGTTTATTTCCACTATATACACCCAACGGACGACTTCACAAGGATATTGAACGGTTCCTGAGTACATATGGAGAAAACAAAATGCTATAATGTTAGGCCACAATAACTTGCAACGATTATGAAACTCTTGCACTTTTAGAAAATACGTCTGCATTAATCTATTTAGACAGAGAGACATTACAATAATCCTGAATATGATCTACGGACCTTCGTCTCCTGAAATGAATGAAGTCGGATCGACAGTCAGGCCTCCCACATTCCCTGATGATACCGCTGTAGAGACTGTCGTCACTAGTGAACTAGAGGACGTGGACACCACCACTACAGTAATGGTTACTCTGATGTAAAGCCCACTGGAGAGAACAAAAAAAAGGTTGTCAACGTCCGATAATTATACAGCAATGTGTCGCAGTGCACTGGTGGTAAATGCAAAGGTTGGACTAGGAATCGGTCTGAAGTCAATAGAAATGTATTGTAAACACAAAACTGGACTTACGAGCAACTGATGCCGCTCACTTCAATGGAGACGACCCCTGGGATGTTTTGAAGAATAGACAGCACCTAAAAATGATCAATTAAAGGGCTTATTAGTCACAAGGCATCAAGTATGTCAAGCTGCCCAAAAATGATATAGATGTCTAAAATGTTGCCAACAATTCTAAATCACCAAACAAAACCCACGAGAAAATGTTATCAATTAATATGAAACACAATCATACATGTAACTAGTGTTTCCTTGTGTGTGAATTGCTAGCAATACTACTTAAAGCAAAAGGAAACTCCTGAGAGATTTTAGCGTCGACATGGACAAAGTGTCTTCAGCTCTAAACAACACTTTTTATATGCCTAGTCATCAATAAATGCGTCATATGATCTCACCGCAGATTCAATTTGAGCGACCAGGGCAATGTACATCGCTGACTCCGGGTTGAGTAGATCTGCACTGCAATTCCTTTGAACTACCAGACTTACTATGGTTGAATTCGTTTCTGGTGAAAGGAAGACAGAGCAGAGTAAAAATTGTGACTGATGTCGGTTTCATGAAGGAGGGATCTTGACCCACTACACAACAACATGGCTCTTTTCACCAACGTAGCCTCTTTTATAATATGACGACCAGTGGAAAAAAAGTTATTGAAATTAACGTTGCAAAGAGCAGCACAACAAACGCAAGGATAAGAAGTGATAATCATCTTTAATAAATAAATCCTTACCTTGTTGAACAATGACGGCGGAGCTTGCATTCACCGATATAGATCCCAAGTTGCCAGTGCTTACAGCAACAACAAATGTTTGCTTCATGGTAGTAGCAGCAAACTCAGCAACAAAGACAGCAATTGATACTTTTACTTGATTGTCAGGGCTGAAATGATAGAAAACCATACACACTTGTTTTCTATGAAAAAGATCATATCAGCAAAGCATTCAATTCTATTTTGATTTGGTAATGGTATATTAACAAACGACGAAATATAATAATTTGGAAGAAATCTTACGGCAACTGTGTATGTCGACTCCTAAAAAAAGCAGCCGGATAAACACCAGCTTATTTCATTCAAAGCTTCTGAAGGTAAATAAATACACGGTCAGGTGTACAATGATCTATGTATAAGCTTTCATGAAGAAGATCTTGAAGAGGTCTACTTACGCAGGTTGGTAACCAACCACAGTTGCTCCTTGGAATCCCACGATGGAGGTAAATAGTTGGGATACCTGCACAAAAGGTTCAATGTGTTATTCATGATCAAACGCTTAATTA
>NC_049980.1:13043986-13044819 GCF_000003815.2 Branchiostoma floridae | reverse complement strand
TAAAGCCATGATTTTATTCAGACAAAAGTCAAGGTGATATGATGAAATTGAGGTATGTATACATGCTTTAATTCCAATGGCAAGAAACATTTCCCTGCCTCTGCAATGAGAGCACTGGTGATGCTGGAGAATTCGCTCGAGTCAGGGTTTCTCAGTTGTATGGAGAACTGGGTAGTCAATGTTACACACACAAAGACTGGTGGCACGGCTGAAAATGATAAGATAAATAAGTGTGTAAGGCCTGCGTCTTTACAAAAAATCAATTTCTCGACCCCAAAACCTGACAAAAATGCAAAAACATATTTACCATCACAAACTCCAGTCAAAAGTGTGTTCCTCAGACTATCCAGCAGGTTGAAGTTGTCCACCACAGCCAAGGTCCTGTTATTGCTGGCGATCTGCTCGAGCTGCGTCAGGTCGTAGCCTGACACACCAATAGCGTAGACAAGGATTCCCTTCTGTCTTGCTTTATATGCTGGTGTTGCCACTCCGTCATACGAAATGCCATCTGTGACGACAATAAGCACTTTTGCTACTCCCGGACGAGCTCCATCCGATCTTGCAAAGCCGTACCTGCTCACATACCTGATAGCCCTTCCAGTCAGTGTACCGCCTCGCATGTATGGAATATCGTCGATTGCATTGGACAAAGCTTCTTTGCTTTGGAAGCTGTTCATGGAGAATTCCTGTCTCACACGCGTGCTGTATTGGATAACCCCTATTTGCGTTGCAGATGGACCGATGTCAAAGGTCTCGACGAGCTTTTGAGAAAACGTGTTTCACTTTCTCAAAGTTGTAGGCCCCTACGCTTCCTGATCCATCCAACAGCAAAA
>NC_049980.1:13040601-13043886 GCF_000003815.2 Branchiostoma floridae | reverse complement strand
TGTTCGACACACTAAAGCTGTAAAAAAAATAATATAATATTGTTAACTGGTCACATGTGCTATTTCAGTGTTTATTTCCACTATATACACCCAACGGACGACTTCACAAGGATATTGAACGGTTCCTGAGTACATATGGAGAAAACAAAATGCTATAATGTTAGGCCACAATAACTTGCAACGATTATGAAACTCTTGCACTTTTAGAAAATACGTCTGCATTAATCTATTTAGACAGAGAGACATTACAATAATCCTGAATATGATCTACGGACCTTCGTCTCCTGAAATGAATGAAGTCGGATCGACAGTCAGGCCTCCCACATTCCCTGATGATACCGCTGTAGAGACTGTCGTCACTAGTGAACTAGAGGACGTGGACACCACCACTACAGTAATGGTTACTCTGATGTAAAGCCCACTGGAGAGAACAAAAAAAAGGTTGTCAACGTCCGATAATTATACAGCAATGTGTCGCAGTGCACTGGTGGTAAATGCAAAGGTTGGACTAGGAATCGGTCTGAAGTCAACAGAAATGTTTTGTAAACACAAAACTGGACTTACGAGCAACTGATGCCGCTCACTTCAATGGAGACGACCCCTGGGATGTTTTGAAGAATAGACAGCACCTAAAAATGATCAATTAAAGGGCTTATTAGTCACAAGGCATCAAGTATGTTAATCTGCCTGAAAATGATATAGATGTCTAAAATCCCGCAACAATTCAAAATCACCAAACAAAACCCACGAGAAAATGTTATCAATTAATATGGAACACAATCATGCATGTAACTAGTGTTTCCTTGTGTGTGAATTGCTAGCAATACTACATAAAGCAAAAGGAAACTCCTGAGAGATTTTAGCGTCGACATGGACAAAGTGTCTTCAGCTCTAAACAACACTTTTTATATGCCTAGTCATCAATAAGGGGCATATGATCTCACCGCAGATTCAATTTGAGCGACCAGGGCAATGTACATCGCTGACTCCGGGTTGAGTAGATCTGCACTGCAATTCCTTTGCACTACCAGACTTACTATGGTTGAATTCGTTTCTGGTGAAAGGAAGACAGAGCAGAGTAAAAATTGTGACTAATGTCGGTTTCATGAAGGAGAGATCTTGACTTACTACACAACAACATGGCTCTTTTCGCCAACGTAACCTCTTTTATAATACGACGACCAGTGGAAAAAAGTTATTGAAATTAACGTTGCAAAGAGCAGCACAACAAACGCAAGGATAAGAAGTGATAATCATCTTTAATAAATCAATCCTTACCTTGTTGAACAATGACGGCGGAGCTTGCATTCACCGATATAGATCCCAAGTTGCCAGTGCTTACAGCAACAACAAATGTTTGCTTCATGGTAGTAGCAGCAAACTCAGCAACAAAGACAGCAATTGATACTTTTACTTGATTGTCAGGGCTGAAATGATAGAAAACCATACACACTTGTTTTCTATGAAAAAGATCATATCAGCAAAGCATTCAATTCTATTTTGATTTGGTAATGGTATATTAACAAACGACGAAATATAATAATTTGGAAGAAATATTACGGCAACTGTGTATGTCGACTCCTAAAAAAAGGAGCCGGATAAACACCAGCTTATTTCATTCAAAGCTTCTGAAGGTCTGAATAATATAATAAGAGACTATAATACACGGTCAGGTGTACAATGATCCATGTATAAGGCTTAGCTTTAATGAAGATGATCTTGAAGAGGTCTACTTACGCAGGTTGGTAACCAACCACAGTTGCTCCTTGGAATCCCACGATGGAGGTAAATAGTTGGGATACCTGCACAAAAGGTTCAATGTGTTATTCATGATCAAACGCTTTATTTATTCCTGTGACGATTTACCGGTAAAGCGATGATTTTATTCAGACAAAAGTCAAGGTGATATGATGAAATTGAGGTATGTATACATGGCTTTAATTCCAATGGCAAGAAACATTTCCCTACCTCTGCAATGAGAGCACTCGTGATGCTGGAGAATTCGCTCGAGTCAGGGTTTCTCAGTTGTATGGAGAACTGGGTAGTCAATGTTACACACACAAAGACTGGTGGCACGGCTGAAAATGATAAGATAAATAAGTGTGTAAGGCCTGCGTCTTTACAAAAAATCAATTTCTCGACCCCAAAACCTGACAAAAATGCAAAAACATATTTACCATCACAAACTCCAGTCAAAAGTGTGTTCCTCAGACTATCCAGCAGGTTGAAGTTGTCCACCACAGCCAAGGTCCTGTTATTGCTGGCGATCTGCTCGAGCTGCGTCAGGTCGTAGCCTGACACACCAATAGCGTAGACAAGGATTCCCTTCTGTCTTGCTTTATATGCTGGTGTTGCCACTCCGTCATACGAAATGCCATCTGTGACGACAATAAGCACTTTTGCTACTCCCGGACGAGCTCCATCCGATCTTGCAAAGCCGTACCTGCTCACATACCTGATAGCCCTTCCAGTCAGTGTACCGCCTCGCATGTATGCAATATCGTCGATTGCATTGGACAAAGCTTCTTTGCTTTGGAAGCTGTTCATGGAGAATTCCTGTCTCACACGCGTGCTGTATTGGATAACCCCTATTTGCGTTCCAGATGGACCGATGTCAAAGGTCTCGACGAGCTTTTGAGAAAACTGTTTCACTTTCTCAAAGTTGTAGGCCCCTACGCTTCCTGATCCATCCAACAGCAAAATGATGTCCAGAGGTGTTCGACACACTAAAGCTGTAAAAAAAATATATAATATAATATTGTTAACTGGTCACATGTGCTATTTAAGTGTTTATTTCCACTATATACACCCAACGGACGACTTCACAAGGATATTGAACGGTTCCTGAGTACATATGGAGAAAACAAAATGCTATAATGTTAGGCCACAATAACTTGCAACGATTATGAAACTCTTGCACTTTTAGAAAATACGTCTGCATTAATCTATTTAGACAGAGAGACATTACAATAATCCTGAATATGATCTACGGACCTTCGTCTCCTGAAATGAATGAAGTCGGATCGACAGTCAGGCCTCCCACATTCCCTGATGATACCGCTGTAGAGACTGTCGTCACTAGTGAACTAGAGGACGTGGACACCACCACTACAGTAATGGTTACTCTGATGTAAAGCCCACTGGAGAGAACAAAAAAAAGGTTGTCAACGTCCGATAATTATACAGCAATGTGTCGCAGTGCACTGGTGCTAAATGCAAAGGTTGGACTAGGCCTCGGTCTGAAGTCAACAGAAATGTTTTGTAAACACAAAACTGGACTTACGA
>NC_049980.1:13038323-13040305 GCF_000003815.2 Branchiostoma floridae | reverse complement strand
AGCGTCGACATGGACAAAGTGTCTTCAGCTCTTAATAACACTTTTTATATGCCTAGTCATCAATAAATGCGTCATATGATCTCACCGCAGATTCAATTTGAGCGACCAGGGCAATGTACATCGCTGACTCCGGGTTGAGTAGATCTGCACTGCAATTCCTTTGAACTACCAGACTTACTATGGTTGAATTCGTTTCTGGTGAAAGGAAGACAGAGCAGAGTAAAAATTGTGACTAATGTCGGTTTCATGAAGGAGAGATCTTGACTTACTACACAACGACATGGCTCTTTTCGCCAACGTAACCTCTTTTATAATACGACGACCAGTGGAAAAAAGTTATTGAAATTAACGTTGCAAAGAGCAGCACAACAAACGCAAGGATAAGAAGTGATAATCATCTTTAATAAATCAATCCTTACCTTGTTGAACAATGACGGCGGAGCTTGCATTCACCGATATAGATCCCAAGTTGCCAGTGCTTACAGCAACAACAAATGTTTGCTTCATGGTAGTAGCAGCAAACTCAGCAACAAAGACAGCAATTGATACTTTTACTTGATTGTCAGGGCTGAAATGATAGAAAACCATACACACTTGTTTTCTATGAAAAAGATCATATCAGCAAAGCATTCAATTCTATTTTGATTTGGTAATGGTATATTAACAAACGACGAAATATAATAATTTGGAAGAAATATTACGGCAACTGTGTATGTCGACTCCTAAAAAAAGGAGCCGGATAAACACCAGCTTATTTCATTCAAAGCTTCTGAAGGTCTGAATAATATAATAAGAGACTATAATACACGGTCAGGTGTACAATGATCCATGTATAAGGCTTAGCTTTAATGAAGATGATCTTGAAGAGGTCTACTTACGCAGGTTGGTAACCAACCACAGTTGCTCCTTGGAATCCCACGATGGAGGTAAATAGTTGGGATACCTGCACAAAAGGTTCAATGTGTTATTCATGATCAAACGCTTTATTTATTCCTGTGACGATTTACCGGTAAAGCGATGATTTTATTCAGACAAAAGTCAAGGTGATATGATGAAATTGAGGTATGTATACATGCTTTAATTCCAATGGCAAGAAACATTTCCCTGCCTCTGCAATGAGAGCACTGGTGATGCTGGAGAATTCGCTCGAGTCAGGGTTTCTCAGTTGTATGGAGAACTGGGTAGTCAATGTTACACACACAAAGACTGGTGGCACGGCTGAAAATGATAAGATAAATAAGTGTGTAAGGCCTGCGTCTTTACAAAAAATCAATTTCTCGACCCCAAAACCTGACAAAAATGCAAAAACATATTTACCATCACAAACTCCAGTCAAAAGTGTGTTCCTCAGACTATCCAGCAGGTTGAAGTTGTCCACCACAGCCAAGGTCCTGTTATTGCTGGCGATCTGCTCGAGCTGCGTCAGGTCGTAGCCTGACACACCAATAGCGTAGACAAGGATTCCCTTCTGTCTTGCTTTATATGCTGGTGTTGCCACTCCGTCATACGAAATGCCATCTGTGACGACAATAAGCACTTTTGCTACTCCCGGACGAGCTCCATCCGATCTTGCAAAGCCGTACCTGCTCACATACCTGATAGCCCTTCCAGTCAGTGTACCGCCTCGCATGTATGCAATATCGTCGATTGCATTGGACAAAGCTTCTTTGCTTTGGAAGCTGTTCATGGAGAATTCCTGTCTCACACGCGTGCTGTATTGGATAACCCCTATTTGCGTTGCAGATGGACCGATGTCAAAGGTCTCGACGAGCTTTTGAGAAAACTGTTTCACTTTCTCAAAGTTGTAGGCCCCTACGCTTCCTGATCCATCCAACAGCAAAATGATGTCCAGAGGTGTTCGACACACTAAAGCTGTAGAAAAAAATAATATAATATTGTCAACTGGTCACATGTTGCTATTTCCAGTGTTTATTTCCACTATATACACCCAACGACGACTTTACAAGGATATTGAACGGTTC
>NC_049980.1:13035205-13038017 GCF_000003815.2 Branchiostoma floridae | reverse complement strand
AAAAAAAGGTTGTCATCGTCCGGTAATTATACAGCAATGTGTCGCAGTGCACTAGTGTAAATGCAAAGGTGGACTAGGACTCGGTCTGAAGTCAATAGAAATGTATTGTAAACACAAAACTGGACTTACGAGCAACTGATGCCGCTCACTTCAATGGAGACGACCCCTGGGATGTTTTGAAGAATAGACAGCACCTAAAAATGATCAATTAAAGGGCTTATTAGTCACAAGGCATCAAGTATGTCAAGCTGCCCAAAAATGATATAGATGTCTAAAATGTTGCCAACAATTCTAAATCACCAAACAAAACCCACGAGAATATGTTATCAATTAATATGAAACACAATCATACATGTAACTAGTGTTTCCTTGTGTGTGAATTGCTAGCAATACTACTTAAAGCAAAAGGAAACTCCTGAGAGATTTTAGCGTCGACATGGACAAAGTGTCTACAGCTCTAAACAACACTTTTTATATGCCTAGTAATCAATAAATGCGTCATATGATCTCACCGCAGATTCAATTTGAGCGACCAGGGCAATGTACATCGCTGACTCCGGGTTGAGTAGATCTGCACTGCAATTCCTTTGAACTACCAGACTTACTATGGTTGAATTCGTTTCTGGTGAAAGGAAGACAGAGCAGAGTAAAAATTGTGACTGATGTCGGTTTCATGAAGGAGAGATCTTGACCCACTACACAACAACATGGCTCTTTTCACCAACGTAGCCTCTTTTATAATATGACGACCAGTGGAAAAAAAGTTATTGAAATTAACGTTGCAAAGAGCAGCACAACAAACGCAAGGATAAGAAGTGATAATCATCTTTAATAAATAAATCCTTACCTTGTTGAACAATGACGGCGGAGCTTGCATTCACCGATATAGATCCCAAGTTGCCAGTGCTTACAGCAACAACAAATGTTTGCTTCATGGTAGTAGCAGCAAACTCAGCAACAAAGACAGCAATTGATACTTTTACTTGATTGTCAGGGCTGAAATGATAGAAAACCATACACGCTTGTTTTCTATGAAAAAGATCATATCAGCAAAGCATTCAATTCTATTTTGATTTGGTAATGGTATATTAACAAACGACGAAATATAATAATTTGGAAGAAATATTACGGCAACTGTGTATGTCGACTCCTAAAAAAAGGAGCCGGATAAACACCAGCTTATTTCATTCAAAGCTTCTGAAGGTCTGAATAATATAATAAGAGACTATAATACACGGTCAGGTGTACAATGATACATGTATAAGCTTTCATGAAGATGATCTTGAAGAGGTCTACTTACGCAGGTTGGTAACCAACCACAGTTGCTCCTTGGAATCCCACGATGGAGGTAAATAGTTGGGATACCTGCACAAAAGGTTCAATGTGTTATTCATGATCAAACGCTTTATTTATTCCTGTGACGATTTACCGGTAAAGCGATGATTTTATTCAGACAAAAGTCAAGGTGATATGATGAAATTGAGGTATGTATACATGCTTTAATTCCAATGGCAAGAAACATTTCCCAACCTCTGCAATGAGAGCACTGGTGATGCTGGAGAATTCGCTCGAGTCAGGGTTTCTCAGTTGTATGGAGAACTGGGTAGTCAATGTTACACACACAAAGACTGGCGGCACGGCTGAAAATGACAAGATGAATAAGTGTGTAAGGCCTGCGTCTTTACAAAAAATCAATTTCTCGACCCCAAAACCTGACAAAAATGCAAAAACATATTTACCATCACAAACTCCAGTCAAAAGTGTGTTCCTCAGACTATCTAGCAGGTTGAAGTTGTCCACCACAGCCAAGGTCCTGTTATTGCTGGCGATCTGCTCGAGCTGCGTCAGGTCGTAGCCTGACACACCAATAGCGTAGACAAGGATTCCCTTCTGTCTTGCTTTATATGCTGGTGTTGCCACTCCGTCATACGAAATGCCATCTGTGACGACAATAAGCACTTTTGCTACTCCCGGACGAGCTCCATCCGATCTTGCAAAGCCGTACCTGCTCACATACCTGATAGCCCTTCCAGTCAGTGTACCGCCTCGCATGTATGCAATATCGTCGATTGCATTGGACAAAGCTTCTTTGCTTTGGAAGCTGTTCATGGAGAATTCCTGTCTCACACGCGTGCTGTATTGGATAACCCCTATTTGCGTTGCAGATGGACCGATGTCAAAGGTCTCGACGAGCTTTTGAGAAAACTGTTTCACTTTCTCAAAGTTGTAGGCCCCTACGCTTCCTGATCCATCCAACAGCAAAATGATGTCCAGAGGTGTTCGACACACTAAAGCTGTAAAAAAAATATATAATTGTTAACTGGTCACATCTGCTATTTCAGTGTTTATTTCCACTATATACACCCAACGGACGACTTCACAAGGATATTGAACGGTTCCTGAGTACATATGGAGAAAACAAAATGCTATAATGTTAGGCCACAATAACTTGCAACGATTATGAAACTCTTGCACTTTTAGAAAATACGTCTGCATTAATCTATTTAGACAGAGAGACATTACAATAATCCTGAATATGATCTACGGACCTTCGTCTCCTGAAATGAATGAAGTTGGATCGACAGTCAGGCCTCCCACATTCCCTGATGATACCGCTGTAGAGACTGTCGTCACTAGTGAACTAGAGGACGTGGACACCACCACTACAGTAATGGTTACTCTGATGTAAAGCCCACTGGAGAGAAAAAAAAAAAAGGTTGTCAACGTCCGATAATTATACAGCAATGTGTCGCAGTGCACTGGTGCTAAATGCAAAGGTTGGACTAGGCCTCGGTCTGAAGTCAACAGAAAT
>NC_049980.1:12999035-13035105 GCF_000003815.2 Branchiostoma floridae | reverse complement strand
GTTTTGAAGAATAGACAGCACCTAAAAATGATCAATTAAAGGGCTTATTAGTCACAAGGCATCAAGTATGTTAAGCTGCCTGAAAATGATATAGATGTCTAAAATCTTGCCAACAATTCAAAATCACCAAACAAAACCCACGAGAAAATGTTATCAATTAATATGGAACACAATCATGCATGTAACTAGTGTTTCCTTGTGTGTGAATTGCTAGCAATACTACATAAAGCAAAAGGAAACTCCTGAGAGATTTTAGCGTCGACATGGAAAAAGTGTCTTCAGCTCTAAACAACACTTTTTATATGCCTAGTCATCAATAAATTCGTCATATGATCTCACCGCAGATTCAATTTGAGCGACCAGGGCAATGTACATCGCTGACTCCGGGTTGAGTAGATCTGCACTGCAATTCCTTTGAACTACCAGACTTACTATGGTTGAATTCGTTTCTGGTGAAAGGAAGACAGAGCAGAGTAAAAATTGTGACTAATGTCGGTTTCATGAAGGAAAGATCTTGACCAACTACACAACAACATGGCTCTTTTCACCAACGTAGCCTCTTTTATAATATGACGACCAGTGGAAAAAAGTTATTGAAATTAACGTTGCAAAGAGCAGCACAACAAACGCAAGGATAAGAAGTGATAATCATCTTTAATAAATCAATCCTTACCTTGTTGAACAATGACGGCGGAGCTTGCATTCACCGATATAGACCCCAAGTTGCCAGTGCTTACAGCAACAACAAATGTTTGCTTCATAGTAGTAGCAGCAAACTCAGCAACAAAGACAGCAATTGATACTTTTACTTGATTGTCAGGGCTGAAATGATAGCAAATCATTACACATTTGTTTTCTATGAAAGAGATCCTATCAGCAAAGCATTCAATTCTATTTTGATTTGGTAATGGTATATCAACAAACGACGAAATACAGTAAGTTGGAAGAAATATTACGGCAACTGTGTATGTCGACTCCAAAAAAAAAAAAGGAGCCGGATAAACACCAGCTTATTTCATTCAGAGCTTCTGAAGATAAATAACTACACGGTCAGGTATACAATGATACATGTATAAGCTTTAATGAAGAAGATCTTGAAGAGGTCTACTTACGCAGGTTGGTAACCAACCACAGTTGCTCCTTGGAATCCCACGATGGAGGTAAATAGTTGGGATACCTGCACAAAAGGTTCAATGTGTTATTCATGATCAAACGCTTTATTTATTCCTGTGACGATTTACCGGTAAAGCCATGATTTTATTCAGACAAAAGTCAAGGTGATATGATGAAATTGAGGTATGTATACATGCTTTAATTCCAATAATGGCAACAAACATTTCCCTACCTCTGCAATGAGAGCACTGGTGATGCTGGAGAATTCGCTCGAGTCAGGGTTTCTCAGTTGTATGGAGAACTGGGTAGTCAATGTTACACACACAAAGACTGGTGGCACGGCTGTAAATGATAAGATAAATAAGTGTGTAAGGCCTGCGTCTTTACAAAAAATCAATTTCTCGACCCCAAAACCTGACAAAAATGCAAAAACATATTTACCATCGCAAACTCCAGTCAAAAGTGTGTTCCTCAGACTATCCAGCAGGTTGAAGTTGTCCACCACAGCCAAGGTCCTGTTATTGCTGGCGATCTGCTCGAGCTGCGTCAGGTCGTAGCCTGACACACCAATAGCGTAGACAAGGATTCCCTTCTGTCTTGCTTTATATGCTGGTGTTGCCACTCCGTCATACGAAATGCCATCTGTGACGACAATAAGCACTTTTGCTACTCCCGGACGAGCTCCATCCGATCTTGCAAAGCCGTACCTGCTCACATACCTGATAGCCCTTCCAGTCAGTGTACCGCCTCGCATGTATGCAATATCGTCGACTGCATTGGACAAAGTTTCTTTGCTTTGGAAGCTGTTCATGGAGAATTCCTGTCTCACACGCGTGCTGTATTGGATAACCCCTATTTGCGTTGCAGATGGACCGATGTCAAAGGTCTCGACGAGCTTTTGAGAAAACTGTTTCACTTTCTCGAAGTTGTAGGCCCCTACACTTCCAGACCCATCTAGCAATAAAATGATGTCCAGAGGAGTTCGACACACCAGCGCTGTAAATTGAATGATATGATATTGTTATGAAATTCCATTCCATTATTGCTCTCTAATTACACACAACAGGCGAGCTTACAGCGATATGGTGACAAGTTCTTGAGCTATGTACGTTAAATCTTTGGTTCCTACTTTCAATGTCAATAGACAACATGAAACTTACGCTAAATTTGAAATAACTTTGACTCTTTCTAAACTGTCGCTATGTTTCTGCACACAAAAATACAGTTGATCATCGTCTACTGACCTTCTTCCCCTGAAATGAACGAAGTTGGATCGACAGTCAGGTCACCTACACTTCCTGATGATACATCTGTAGAGATTGCCGTGACAAGTCCACCAGAGGACGCTGATACGACTCCTAAACTAATAGTCACTCTGATGTAAAGCCCACTGAAAGAGAAATTCAGATTGCACCATAAAAAAGAACGTCATTTCTCTTATTTTAGGTTCCAAAGACAGGGAAATAAGAAATCTGGTTGCTTAATTTGTATCATAAAGACAACGACAAATGTTACACATACTTAATCTCTAAGCAGATCCTACGGTAGCATAAGATAGCATCAAATGCTGGAAGAGGAGTCAAGCCGACCTAGGAGTGTGTATGCGGTGCCCGTTTTATAATTTACTCCCTTTGGCCAGCTATACTCCTTGGGTAGCTTTGATACTATCTTATCATCGTGATCTAATGGCACCGTAGGATCTGCTTGGAGATTAATACATAGTGACAAAGGATTCTACTTACGAGCAACTGATGCTGGTCACTTTCACAGACAGTATTCCCGGTATATTTCCAAGAATCGAAAGCAGCTGAATATTGTAAAGCAGAATGTTTCAGCAATATGACATTCACTTTAAACGAATGCAACACATTTTAGGCACAAAAACGAAGAGCCACTAAGTCTACAAAACGGTATAAGACATTAACTGTGAAATATAGAATATTGCAGTCTTAGTTTAAGAGTCATACCTATACTAGTCTTTTTTCTTAAATTGATGACTTTCTTGTCGATAAAGGTATTATCCTTTCAAATGCACGCCAAATAAGCTTACCGCATTCTCCACTCGAATGACGAATTGCATGTACGCTGCAGAGTCTGAGTTGAGAAAATCGGCGTTGCACGGATCCGTGATGACAAAGCTTACTAACAACTGCGTGGCATCTGTGGTGTAAAAATTAATAAGATGATCGACACAACTCGTCATAAATAGGACCACTGTTCCCCAGCAGTGTCCACGGTATCACAGCAGAGAGCGGTCCCTCTGCCGACTGAGGAGCCTGAAGCCTGAGCTGTTTTCTACTAGTAATTGCGATCGGACCTACCGTTAAATAGATATACCCAACCCCCCTGTGCTGGTGCCTTCAGTGTAATTAGCTTAAGCACATATCAAAAAAGAAAAAGATACATGGCTGTCACTTGATTTACGTCTCTTCATTCTTGATAACATTTTCCAGTTTAAATAAATTCGTTGAAGAGATTCATTAGTCACGTATGTTCACAGTTAATAGGATTTTTCATCAGTGACTGTATGTCTCCTAACTCTCGCGAGAAATAGGTCACTCCGTGATCAAGATGGACTGATAGCCATCGAAAATTTGGAGGTACGTGTACTTACCTTTCATACAGTCACTGATTGATGAAAAATCCTCTTATCTTAAATAAATTCAAATTTATACTTGATGGCAAATTATATCTGCCTACCTTGTTCGATGACGAGTGCAGAAGACGTATTCACTGATATTGACCCCAAGCTCCCAGTTTGCACGGCACTGATGAATGTTACTTTCATCGTGGTTGTTGAAAATTGCGCCACAAACACAGTAATGGTCGCCTTCACCTGATTCGTGGGTCTAAAGGTGAGAAAAAGGAAGATTATGTTTGTCACAGTAATAGTTACGGCATGACTTCAAATGACATACATCCGATGACGCTTGTTGACGTATTCTTAGGACTAAACAAGATTGAAATTAATTTTGAAAGATTTTCTTTGAAGTTTAACTAAAAGATGGCATCTAAGCACTCAGTTTGACAAGTTTTGACAAGTTTTATTTACAGATACACGGCATAGCAGCAGTAGCTGAATTGCGCCGCCATTTACATTTATATACATATACTTACGTTGGTTGCAGACCCACAATGGTCAAGCCTTGAAATCCCGGAATATCGACGAAGATCCGAGATAACTGTAAAATGAAACGACATGGTACTGTAAGAGGGCTAATCGAGAGTAGTCAAATTGCCAACATGTGCACGATGAAGCTTGACGGTCTTAGTTAGACTTTACTCAAACTAGTCAGAAACTGGGGCTCACCTCGGTTGCAAGGCTTGTAGAAATACTGCCAAACTCAATAGAGGTTTGGTTCCTCATTGTTGTGGAATACTGGATGGTCAGTGTGAGACTTATGACCACAGGCGATGGAACTAAGTGAAAATAGTAAAGGGATACACTGTCATCTTCACATTGATTTGGACAAAGAGTCATCAAACATTGACAACGTTTTATATTGGAGCAAAAGTTCACTGATCTAGAGTTAAACAAATTACTATGAAATCTTACCATCACAAACTCCCGTTAGAAGCGAGTTCCTCAAGCTGTCCAAGAGATTGAAGTTGTCCACCACAGCCAGAGACCTATTGCTGCTTGCAATCTGTTCCAGTTGGGCCATATCGTAGCCGGCAACACCTATCGCGAACACGAAAATTCCTTTCTGCTGCGCCTCTAACGCCGACTGTTTTACTGCGTCAGATGAGACACCATCCGTCACGACGATGAGAACTTTGGGTACTCCAGGACGAGCTCCATCTCTCTCTGCAAAGCCATATCTACTCACATATCGAATAGCTTTTCCTGTCAGCGTGCCGCCTCGGATGTATCCTATCTCATCTATTACTGTCGACACAGCTTCATTTGTGTGGAAGGTGTTCATGGAAAATTCCTGTCTGACTGTCGAGCTGTATTGGATGACCCCGACTTGGGTTGTGTTGGGACCGATGTCAAACCCTGTAATAGTCTTTTGCATCAACTGCTTGACCTTTTCAAAGTTGGATGCACCGACGCTTCCGGATCCGTCAATTAGAAAAATGATGTCCAGCGGATTCTGGCACACCAGAGCTAAAGAAAAGACGGTACTTTTGTCAAAGATAATAAAAAGAATATATAACTTGTCCACTGACGTCAGCTCTGTTTGAATGACAACTTAATGTGCGGTTGCTTAAGTTCTGTATCATCAGTTAATATGGTATTTCTTGGTTTGTTTTCTATGTGGTTTAAGATAGCAAAATGGTCCTCTTACCTGCCATCCCCGACAAAAAGGAGTCCGCATTGACAGTCAAGTTCCCGATGCTTCCTTGTCGTACAGCCGTAGACACAGTAGTGATCAGGAGATTGGAAGACGTTGAGGTAACGGTCACACTGATAGTCACCTGGACGTTAAGTCCCCTATCATTGGGAAAACATGAACGTAAGAGTAAGCAATGAATAAGTGATTTAACCATGACGCTAGTGTAAACTATTGCCGCCAACTGGCAACTATCATGACGCCAACGTTGGAAGGTTACAAATTAAAGCAATGTATAAACCGAAATTCATTGTTAGTCTTCCCCACGCCTTCGGTGTGAGTGGGGTGCCCATCTCTCTGGCCTTCTGGCCACACAGGGAGCCACGGTAGGAGTCCTGCTCCCTATGAATAAGCGTGACCAACTCTTTCTCATAGGTACCGAGTGTTAAGCAGAGAAAGCAGTACCATTTTGAAAGTCCATTTGGTCTGAACCGGCCGTGTTTGACCTCACGACATACCGACTGCACACCTAAGCCATTGCATCTTGGTCAAATTCATATAGATACGGCATATACTTACGAGCAACGGATTCCGGTTACTCTTACGGAAAGCACTGCTGGAATGTTTCCTAGAATTGACAATACCTGAAATGACACGTTACAGTAATCGTTTAAAAAGAAGGGTTCAAGATGGTAAAAGTACACTGAAAGCAGGCAAAGAAACACTAATAAAACTTAACCCTACCGCGCTCTCTACTTGAGTGACGAATGCCCTGTACGTTGCAGAATCTGGGTTGAGTAGATCGGCGTTGCAAAGGTCCCTCACAACAAGACTCACCACAACTGGTACGGTTTCTGGGCAAATATAAACAACGTTAACGTTGTACCAGAAACAGTAGCGCCATATGCTTTAAGTAAATAAATAATAGTTAACTCTTTGTAAGTGTAGTTTTTTTAATCTCTGTACTGTGTCTGCTTCTATGGGCCATGGGCCTGATGCAAACAAATAAATAAATAGATAAGGCATGATGGGCTTTAGTTAAGCTTTACATGTTTGGTTTTCATTTTGCCCAGTCTAATCAAATCCACCCATTGAGAGCAGAAAATGACCTGAAACTATTGACACTCTATATAATAGTTAAGTCCAATATATTCATCGCCGCAACATGTTAATCATGATTATTTGTACACTTTGTAAAAAAATTTTATTAACCACGTTATTACAGTCATATTATATTTACGAATAGCTCTGTTTTAAATAATAATGCTAATGCTAAAAAAGGCAACATCGTCTTACCCTCTCCAACAACGAAAGCTGATGATGCATCGACAGAAATCGATCCTATACTCCCTGTGTGAGTTATGCTGATGAACGTTTGATTCGTGCTGGTTACTGCGAACTCGGAAACAAACACTACCAACACAACTTTCACTCGATTGCCAGCCCTACAACATTGTAGAAAAAAATACAGATCACGGTTACAGATAAAACAGATGTTTAAGAAATAGATGCGCCTCTTCTTGTCAAGCAAACCTTAGTATCGTTGCTTCAAGATATATTTACGAGTCAACATATGATTTGCTACTCACGCTGCTTGGTAGTCAACAACAGACACACTTCGAAATCCAACGATGGAAAGGAACAACCGTGAAACCTGTGGACAAAACAGTCAGGTTTTAGTAGGCCATTTTTAGCCTCTGATCAGTCAAACGATATCTTGAGTGGTGAACATTTTATTCCATCAATACAACAATCTGCTTACCTCCGTCTTTACTCTGACAGAGAGATTGGTATACTCAGCAGATCCTGGGTTTCGGAGCGCTGTCGTGAACTGGGTGTTCAATATCACAGATGCATAGACAGGAGGTGTCACTGAAAAAACAAAACAATTTTAGTAGACTTCCTGTGCATATATACATGTATATCTAATTCTTTATCTCAAAAACATTAAAGACATGAGAAAAGTGGAAATGACCCTTAAGGCATGGATTATAAATCTCACCATCACACACGCTCGTCAGCAATGTGTTCCTCACGCTGTCCAAGAGGTTGAAGTTGTCCACCATAGCCGAGGACTCGTTCGTACTGGCAATTTTCTGCAGTTGTTCTGCGTCGTAGTTAGAAACACCAATGGCGTACACAAAAATGCCTTGTCGCTGTGCTTCCAAAGCCGGAATAGCTACTTCGTCTGACGAGACTCCATCCGTCACAACAACCAGCACCTTGGGAACTCCTCGACGAGCTCCGTCGAATACTGAGAAGCCATACTTGCTGGCGTAACGGATAGCTCGTCCCGTCAGTGTGCCACCTTGCATGTATTCCATGGCATCAATTGCTCCCAGTAAACCGCTAACCGTTTGGAAAGAATTCATTGAAAATTCTTGCCTGATTTTACTGCTGTATTGTATGAC
Organism: Branchiostoma floridae; assembly: GCF_000003815.2. Lineage (NCBI taxonomy): Eukaryota > Metazoa > Chordata > Leptocardii > Amphioxiformes > Branchiostomatidae > Branchiostoma > Branchiostoma floridae. The sequence continues at coordinate 13,027,304 of NC_049980.1, read as the reverse complement.
CCCAACTTGTGTAGCAGCGGGACCGATAACAAATCCCGAAACAGCCTTCTTGATGAATAGTTTGACTTTCTCAAAGTTGTTCGCTCCAACGCTTCCGGAACCGTCGACAAGATAGATGATATCCAACGAATTACCGCAGAGTAGTGCTGTAAAAAAGACCCATGTATTAGACATCTAAAAACTCTCACCTCACTCACCTCACTGGTCCCATAGCCTCACCGGCCGTAGGGGCAGCAAAAAACTAGTATACTATATAACCCTTGATCAACAAGGACAAGTGGTGATATTGTTGTCAGGTTCATAGATGCTGTTACATACTGTGCAAGAACGGAAATATGTTTTAACGCATTTCTATTTCGATATTTTCTTCTAATTTCTATTGTGAATAACGCTTTGAATGTCGCATCACCCGGGACGGCCCGGTCACACTCATCATCCGATCATTGTACGCTAACAAAATAATGGCAATTTGTGTCAGTTTTGCATATGTCGACTCGTATTTGCATATGTCGACTCGTATTTGCATATGTCGACTCGTATTTGCATATGTCGACTCGTACAAAATTCATTCCTTATTGCATACAAGGCTGACTAAAACACTTGTCGGGTATTGGTTCTATCACAGCCTGCAGGAACCTTTGACGATATCAAAATCGTAAAGATGTGACCTCGAGCTCGCCGTTATCATAATTTTTGCCACCTACCCGCTTTGCCGAAGAGAAGTGAGGATGGGTCAACAGTCAGGTTACCCACTCTGCCTGATTCCACAGCCGCGGATAAATTAGCCACAAGGGTATTTGAGGATGATGAAACTAGAACTACGTTGACGGTGATTCTGATGTTCAATCCCCTAAAACATAGATAACGATAATAGCAAAGGAATGCATTCTGTCGCCCTCTTCTCTCTAAAATACGATTATAATCTTTCATACATGTATTTGTGCAACTAGCCTTCGTGCATGAGTTTGCAATAAAGATTATTATTAAACGTTATAATCAATTTTTCTGAAATTCACAAAAAAAGGACATAAACTATACTTACACACAGCCAACATGAGTTACTTGAACCGACAGTAGCCCAGGGATGTGTCCAAGAATGGATAGTATCTAACATACGGAAAAAGACATTCCAACCGTTTATGACTCGAAACATTATCGAAAAATCGACACATATGTAACGTTACCCTGCACTTCGTCTTAAAACATCAACGTACTAACCATCAATAATCATAGAACATAATGGTCATATGATACTCAAAATCACTCGACAAGAAGTCGGTACTTACCGCTGACTCGACGCGCATGACAAAACCCGTGTACACTGGAGACTTAGGATCATAAAGGTCTCCACTGCACCGTTCCCGCACTACCAGACTGACCGCTGTCGCCGGTATGTCTGTAATAAAAAATCAATGCATAAAAAATCAATGCATAAAAATATTTAGAAGTTTCAAGTCAAATTAGTTTCTAATTAGCATAATTAGTTATTCGGGGGACATTTGAAGTACGAATATCACGATTACCTTCCCGCAGGACTCCCGATGATCCAGTAATGACGAACAAGCTACCGATACTCCCCGTATTTACAGTAGTCTCCAGTCGTAGCTGAAGTGTCACACTGATGTACGAAGCCACTGACACTTTGAGATACACTTGTACCTTGTTGTTCGACCTAAAAGTTAGAAGTCAATCGTCAGTTATTTTCATGTCTTTTTCATTTTTCTGCATAAAGCAATAAAGTAATGTCAACTACAATAGATACCATTTGCAGGCAATTGCAAATATACCAATACATATATCAATAGTTACTATAACTTCTTTGTCATTTCTTATTAATCTTCAATTATTTCTTAAATCTTTTGAGAGGCTTACCCAGAACTGAAACCGGCAACAACAGCGCCATAAAACCCAGCGATGTCTGTGAACAGCACGCGGAGCTGAAAAAAAATAGTAGGCACGTCATTGTAGTACGACGATACAATAGTCTAAACAGCAACAGCGGCCGAAAATGGTTTCGTATTCTTACTGGGTATAGAAGGGTAGAGCGAATGTCAGAGACGTTGGTCATATTCTTATACATTATACAAGACCGAGCCTTAATCGTTTCACTTAGTCAATATCATCCTTAACCATGTGGCGGATTGAAAATCTGTAAGCTGCGTATTCAGCGGTAAATCATCTTGGAAGTACAGACGATTAGAGAAAGAACATACTGATGTACTTGATAGAACATTACACTACCTCGGTGTTTATTTGTGTGACTAAAGTCACAAAGGCAGAAGATCTTGGGTTTCGCAATTGTTCGCTGAATTCCACATCTGTTGTAAAATATAGAACCAAGGTGTCGGGAACTGAAAGAGTGTAAAGTAAGGGGTTAGATTTAGCCTGCATAAAGCATAACAAATCACATTGACAGACATCAATAATACTACTGCTGTTAATTGATTTGTTTCACGAATGAAATTCTACAAATGATAGAAAGTGTCTTACCAAGCAGATTCTACAAAAGAAATATTAGAAAGTGGCTTCTATCCGTGAATTACCAAGATGTATCATTTTACACACACAAATTTGCTTCCACTTTACGAGTAGCTCATTGCCAGTATGGCAGTAACACATTGAATGCTTCAAAGTGATATTTCTCCTCTGTATGTACCATTTCAACATGAATGAATTATGATTTGATTTATAGATGTGGGAATAGTACCTGCGCACGAAGACGCTAACAGGGAGGTCCTCAAGTCGTTTAATCCAAGGAAGCTGTCCAGAGTTGCAATGCTGCGACTTGAGGTAGCAATCTCTTGTAGTTCGCTTGAGTCGTACTCTCCCACACCGATGGCGTAGACTAGTACACCACCCCCTTTGACATCTCGAGCAGCCGACGCAACGCCATCACTAGATGTTCCTGCTGTTACCACGATGGCCACTTTGGTTGCCGCCGGTCGAGCCCCATTATTTTCCGCAAATCCGACTGAGTTGAGTGCTCGCAGTGCCTCCCCTATGTTAGTTACGCCCCCTAGGTACGTCACTCCATCAATACCATCACGAACTTCCTGTTGACTACTAAAGACATCCAGGGAAAATTCCAGCCGCGGACGGGTACCGTACTGTAGCAGACCTACTTGTGTGTTGTTGTTGCCTATGGCGAAGTCACCGACGACTGCTTTGACCCATGTCTTGATGCGTTCAAAGTTGGTCGGACCCACGCTGTTTGACCCGTCCAAGACGAAGACTATGTCCAGAGGTGCTCTGCATACTGGTTCTGTAATTAATGAAGATGGGTGACTTGAGCAAATGTATAATAGCAACACATACTTTCCGAGACAAGGTACATCTATTGATCTAATATTCTAATTATTACACCATAGCTTTTAAACAAGTGTCGCTGTTGTATTGGCAAAGCTACGGACGAAGAGTAGACGTCAACGGAAGGACAAATGCGAAAAATAAGAACATACATGAGAAACGTATCTTGAACTTCATTAACCATTTTGCCTGAACAAAATTCGGTCACACGATGAAAATAAAATACAACTCTTCCTGTTAGAAAGATGCAGTGCAAACAAAGTGCACCAGAAGAGCCATCTGTTATCAATACAATTCAGAGTCCCTAAAACCTCTGATATCATGAATAATTGATTTATCAATTCTATACCTGTGGTGCCGAAGAAGACTGTACTGGAGTCTACGGTGAATGACCCGAAGCTCTGTCCTTGAACAGCTTGCAGGAAGATTTGCTGGGATCTGTCAAACTCATCAGCACTTAGTAGCAAGCGAAGGTGGACAACGATCGAACAAGTAGTAAGCCTTAAAATGAAAACAGAACACGACATCAAGCTTTTTCTTTAGGACACAAAACTAATAGCAGTGGACCACAAAACTGCAGTGTTATATAAATGTGTAACGTTAGTGCTATAATTGTGAATGAAATTCATGCCCTGTCTTAAACCTAAATGTAACAGACAATCCTGTGAACGGTGAATCGTTAAGGTTGAAGAAAATAAGTTCACATACCCATTTGATATGTCTTGAATCTGGATAGACTGGATTCCAGGTACATTGGAAAAGATGGTGCTTATCTGAAAGGCATGGTAATGACAATGTGTTGAAAAATACAGCATGTCAACGTTGTAAAATTCTTGACGACACAACATACTAATAAGGTCCAGCGTATAAACCCTCCCACTCAGGGCTGATTCCATGGAATACACAAATGCCTTACGGTTTCATTCCAAATTCCAGACTCAGATTCAGGGTATTAACGTACTCACTCATTATCCATAGCAACAGACTACGTATATAAATCCGCCAATACTAGTATTACTGTCGATGTGAATATCTATCAAAGCGTATGAAATCAAAGAAGACTGAAATTTTCGTAATGTGAATTTAAGGCCATTCTAAAACGTGTACTTACTGCGACCTCCAACTGGACTCTGAGCTCCTGATGTTCGGGTGATGTGGGATCCAGGAGGGCAGCTGTGAAACACTGACTGGTGATGGTGAATGACGCATACGCCGTGACCCCCTCTGTGGAAAAAACGTTGTAGAAAAAAACAACATGAGAGCTGCAAAGTCATTGCCAATTTCAAGCAGATGTAAGAATAGACTCATTTTAGTGTTTTACGCCATTGCAGCATTGGTACACGAACAGTTAGAAAAGAGTACAAAAGTTGCACAAACAGGCGTCAAACATGAAGAATTGAGACAGATCTTTACATCTGATTAGATATCTATGATTGGCGTTATCATCAAAAATCCAAACGAGATATTGCCTTACCTTCAAAACCGAGTTCCCCTGAGCTCGCATTGACTACAAGTGTCCCAATGCGTCCCGTGGACACTGAGGAGGTGAAATTTCCTACAAGGGTCTCGAGACAGAGTGTTGTGTTGTCACCAAGGATTTGGAATGACACTTCAGTGTCACGTCCCATCCTGTAAATCAAATAACGGGTATAGAATGAGACGGTTCCAATCGTAATGCCGCTTTTGTAATTGCAAAGTTTTTTTATAACACAATAGAGTACAGAATAAATAGGACTAAACCTATCTATAACTCACCCAGATCCGCGAAACTCTGTTACAACTATTCGTTGAACACAGTCACGATTCAATATTCCAGTAATCTGTATGACAACAAAATATATATATTCAAGTTGATAGTGTTATGTATAGTAATTCAGAGTTTCCCTTTAAATTCAAATTACTTTAAGTTCCTAACTCTAAAACAAGTCTCTAATTTTATTTACTGCTCATACTCACCCCTTCGTGGACCTGTGCTGCGAGAGTTTGGAAGTAATGAGAACTGGTGTTCCTCAATGTTCCGTTAAACGGTGTTCTGATGACAAACCTGCCGTTCAGAAGTCTACCGACTGAAAATATAAACAAGGAATAGACGTAACTTCCTCTGTGTCTCAACCTTGCATCATTCCTAAACATCACTAAAATTCGCATTTACAGAAATACTTATTACAACATACGTAAGCATATGAAAAAAGACTTCAATGAAACATCAAGTTACCATTGCAAAGGCTGCTGACAATAGCTCTGTCCAGCTGAGGTAGGTTTGAAAAACTGTTAACAACGGTCACTGCGCCGCTGGAACCCGTGATTCTCTCCAGTTGGCCTTGCTGAGCTGTTGGGCCAACTCCGATCACAAAGGTCACCACGCCATATTGGCTGGCTTGCTGGGCTAGAAGTCCGGCAGAATCCGCGTTGTGCTGACCACTGGTCAATACAACCACAACCTACATGCGAGGCAATGTGGCACGTTTAAAAAAGAAAACACACATCGTTTGAGAGAAGATTATAAAACTTGTTTGGCAGGTAACAATTTACATTGATTACCAGAAGACTTTGTATCTTTTTCTTAAATTTTATCACATGTATACAAAATATCGAAACCAGCCACTGTATGTACTATCCGCAACTATCAACACTAAATACGTACCTTTACATTTCCTGGTCTTGAGTTGAATCTGAATCCGTTTCTAAGAACGTAAATCAGACTACGTTCTAGACTTGCTTGTCCACCGATTAGTGATGTCTCATTAACCAGTTGTATCATATCCGTGCTGAGAAACAATGGTAAGGGTACGTGTCATGACAAAGCATATAAATTGCATACGCAGACACAGTGGATTGAGCATTACCCAGCAATATCTTCACCTTACGTATTGCGTAGTAATTTTGGGAACAATCTAAAGCAGCACAAACAGCATCACTAGAAAACAGACAATACCTCATAGATCTTACGTCTGTATTTTATATCTGTACTTTGTACCCCGTACAATTGTTGTGCAATAAAACTATATATCTGCACAGATTTAACTTGTTTGTGTGTGTGTGTGTGTGTGCAAATTCTCCTATATTTGTGTAATTACACAGTCTCTAGATCTATTTTAGTTGACCTATTTCTTACCTATTCGTGTACGCTCCAAGGGCTATCAATTGGCGGACACTGTCGCTGAATTGGTATACCCCTATCTGGAAGTGGTCCTGTCCGATTTTCAGTGCCTCCAGGACTGAAGTCATGAAGTTCTTAATCCAGGGCAATCCGCCCTGACCGACAGCGTTTGATGAATCCAACAGAAACACCAGGTCCACAGCATTCTGACATCTTATGGGTTTTATTTGTGGCGTCGTTGGCGGTGCTGCCGTGGTTCCTGTAATACAAAGAGTAGTTCATATGAGTGACAGATGATCCTGACTTCTACCAACAAAATCAAAGTTAACAACACTTATGATTTACGTCGATAGAATTTTGATGACCACAACACAAGTCTTCTCTGTCAATTGTACATTTATTCGTATTGTCTAATGTAGGGCAGTTGAATAAAATTCAAAACAACGAATGAACAGTATTGGCAATAGCATATATATTAGTCGCTGCACACTAAAACATTTCCACATTTGTCAACATTTACTTACTGAAAGATGTTAAATGAAATTCGGTTTAGTTGTTTCTCACCTTCTCTCAATACGAAGAGTGAACCCGGAATGACGACCAAAGTGCCTATCCTGCCAGTGTTCACTACAGTCCGAAAGCGCTGTTCGACGGCCATGGAGATGTAAGGGGCGACGATCAAGTTCAGGTACACCCGCGTGGTGTTTCTGACACTGGAGAAACAAAGAAGCAATTGCGCATGCATGTTTACGCCTCAGTCAGAAAGTTATGCTGCCTAAGAATAATAAGAGAGTATAAATCTCTCTCCATGTTAGCTTGTCATGATCAGTGTGACAACATTCTATACTGAACGTTCGTAAAACAAAGAACAATACACTGGAAATGATAAGCAAGTTGGTCTCATTTGCCCGCTACTGCTACCATTTGTGATCTTTGGATTTCAGCTATGTCTAAAACAGAGTAATATAAGAATTTGATGTAAGCTTTCAATTTCAATTTGACTTCCTGACTCCCCATGATAAAAAAAAACATAGTACATGAACAACTGTTTGAGGACAGCTATTATAGTGTAATGATGATGTATGTCTGAGTGCTTACTCTTGTTGCAAACTTGTGATAGCAATGCCCTGCAGTCCCACAATATCTCTGAACAGGAACAAAAGCTAGGGAAGAAACAAAAACAGATAAATGTTAGTTGAGGTGAGGTAAAGAACAAAACGTACGTTTATTTCAATATTTTGGTCTGACAATTGGTGATAAAAAATACTTACCTCTGTTCTAATCTGCGTCACTAAGATGGAATATGCCGCTGAATTCGGGTTCCCAAGTTCTCCGGTGAACTGTACATCTACTGACACATAGGCCACCAGAGGAGCAGGCACTGCGAAAATGATAGAACATTTGAGTCATTGCTGTACATGTTGGGAGAAAGTAATATCATAGAATTCATTTATCAGGCTAAGGTATCAACCAATCATGTGCGGATAAGTAGTGTACACTAACTACACCGTGGCATGGCTTTACTACCGATTGCACATCTAGTCAAACTAGCAATTTCAGTCAGAATAAGTTTGGTCCAAGGTTCTCTGTGAAAACCTTGGCTAGGTCATTCATATTGCCATCACATAACGTTAGATCCCAGCATCATAACATATTCCTCATAAGTTTTGGCAATACGTGTTGTTTCTAGATTGATCAACAAAAGAATGTACAGGACATAGAGAAAATTGCTAACATCAGCATCAGAGACTGAAAATAATTGATAAATACAAATACAATAACAATCACAAATAAAGCACATATACAGCAATTAGGCTCGCTAGAGGAGTATTGATTGAACTATATAATGGAACCATGTAGTGAAATTAAAAAAAGTGTTGCCGTGTTTAACCTGTGCAGACTGACGACAGCAGCGATGTCCTTAGATCGTCCAAGGCAGCAAAGTTGCCGACAGATGCCGCCGTTTGTGCCGAGCTGGCGATGTTTCCCAGCTCACTGACGTCATGTCTGTCGACACCTGCAGCATACACGACAGCACCTGTCTGCTGCAGCTGCAGGGCAGGCTGTATGACGTCATCACTCGATGGCCCGCCGGAGACCAGGATAACAACCTTCCGAGCGTCCGGACGAGTGCCATTGCCAAGTAGGAGGGGGCTAGTCCTGACAGTGTGCAGCGCCTGGCCGACGTTGGCTCCTCCAGCCATGTACGGGACGCCGTCTATGGCCTGGAGCAGGTCCTGCAGATCGCGGAAAGCCCCAAGGGAGAACTCAACACGCGGTTGCGAGCTGTACTGCAGCACACCCACCATTGTTGTGTTGACGCCGATGGTGAAGCCGCTGACGACAGCCTTGACCCAAGCCTTGACACGGTCAAAGTTAGCCTGGCCTACATGGTCCGAGCCGTCCAAGACGAAGACGATGTCTAGCTTCGCTCTGCACACTGGCTCTGTTGTCGTGAATAATACAGAAGAGTGTTACAAGTTTTAGTTATCCATACTATAACAATTTGTATTATACTGTAAATGCAAATCATCTCCCTTTAACAAATTGTTTACCAAATATCTACTGGGTAGGACAGCAAACATAGTTGTTTAGTATGTTGTTAGTAAATTCAAGTAAAACAAATCAAATCAATGATAACCATAATTGCAGTCACCAACGTTACCTGTGCGGCCGAAGAAGACTGTACTCTGGTCAATTGTGAAGAGGCCAAGGCTTCCACCGGACACAGTTTGCAAGAAGACTTGCTGTGACCTCTGAAAATCCGTTGCTTTCAACATCAACCGAATGACCACACTGATCGAACACTCAGAAGGCCTGTAAAAATAGACCAGGTCACAGTCAATAGACAGAAATGATTTAAAGTACAGGGAATGAACAACAACGATTTACTAAATGTAAGAATGGCCTGTCTATGCTAAAAGCGCATATATAAGGACGTTGTACAAAGTACAAACAACTCACCCAGATGATATTTCCTGAACCTGGACCGACCGAATACCTTCCACGTTTGAAAACACATTGAGCAGCTGTACCGTGACAAACAAAAAGTGAATTAAAATTAATACATATTCGCATTGTATTCATACACGCAATCAACCACAGTTTGAAATGTGTAGAAGTAGGAACAGGGGATCTTAGAATCTTCAAAGAAGAAATGATGACGTTTCTGAACATATCCTTACCTGCACCTCTAGTTGGATTTTGAACTGACGGTACTCAGTGGATAAGATGTCTAACAGAGATGGGATGAAGCACTGACTTGTGATGGTGAAAGTAACATAAGCAGTCACACCTCCTGAAACAATAAATGTTCATGTCAATCACTGTAGTAAAACGGGCTTTAAGGTTTTCTCTCAATCTTGTCTGTTCCATTTCTACATACATTACCCCCAGTGCTAATTGAAAACAATTTTACGACGTATTTCGCGGCTGACTTGGTTCTATCCTGGATCCATTAAAACTCTTTTCCACCATGTATCTATCTAGCGCCAGCACTAATTGTGTGAATAAGGACTAAGGAACAGACAATTAAGTGTTGTTCGGCACAAAGGGCAGAACTGGTTCATTGTGTGAATGTTGTGTGTGTAAATGATGTTCAGCACCAAGGACAGAACTGTTTCCTTGTGTGAATGTTGTTCAGCACCAAGGACAGAACTGTTTCATTGTGAAAATGATGTTCAGCACCAAGGACAGAACTGTTTCACTGTGTGAATGATGTTCAGCACCAAGGACAGAACTGCTTCCTTGTGTAAATGATGTTCAGCACCAAGGACAGAACTGCTTCCTTGTGTAAATGATGTTCAGCACCAAGGACAGAACTGTTTCATTGTGTAAATGATGTTCAGCACCAAGGACAGAACTGCTTCCTTGTGTAAATGATGTTCAGCACCAAGGACAGAACTGTTTCACTGTGTGAATGATGTTCAGCACCAAGGACAGAACTGCTTCCTTGTGTAAATGATGTTCAGCACCAAGGACAGAACTGCTTTCTTGTGTAAATGATGTTCAGCACCAAGGACAGAACTGCTTCACTGTGTGAATGATGTTCAGCACCAAGGACAGAACTGCTTCCTTGTGTAAATGATGTTCAGCACCAAGGACAGAACTGCTTCCTTGTGTAAATGATGTTCAGCACCAAAGACAGAACTGTTTCACTGTGTGAATGATGTTCAGCACCAAGGACAGAACTGCTTCCTTGTGTAAATGATGTTCAGCACCAAGGACAGAACTGCTTTCTTGTGTAAATGATGTTCAGCACCAAGGACAGAACTGCTTCACTGTGTGAATGATGTTCAGCACCAAGGACAGAACTGCTTCCTTGTGTAAATGATGTTCAGCACCAAGGACAGAACTGCTTCCTTGTGTAAATGATGTTCAGCACCAAGGACAGAACTGCTTCCTTGTGTAAATGATGTTCAGTACCAAGGACAGAACTGTTTCATTGTGTAAATGATGTTCAGCACCAAGGACAGAACTGTTTCATTGTGTAAATGATGTTCAGCACCAAGGACAGAACTGCTTCCTTGTGTAAATGATGTTCAGCACCAAGGACAGAACTGTTTCATTGTGTGAATGTTGTTCAGCACCAAGGACAGAACTGTGTCATTGTGAAAATGTTGGTCAGCACCAAGGACAGAACTGCTTCCTTGTGTAAATGATGTTCAGCACCAAGGACAGAACTGCTTCCTTGTGTAAATGATGTTCAGCACCAAGGACAGAACTGCTTCCTTGTGTAAATGATGTTCAGCACCAAGGACAGAACTGTTTCATTGTGTAAATGTTGTTCAGCACCAAGGACAGAACTGTTTCATTGTGCAAATGATGTTCAGCACCAAGGACAGAACCGTTTCATTGTGTAAATGATGTTAAGCACCAGGGACAGAACTGTTTCCTTGTGTAAATGATGTTCAGTAGATCGAAAGCAATTGTTGTGTGAATGTTGCACCAGGAACAGAACAGTTTTACCGTGTGATTTATGCTCAGTGCCAGGAAAAGTTTCTTGTATTATGTAGATGTTGTTCAGCACAAAGCATAGAATTTTTTCACAGTGTAAATACTGTTCAGCAGAAAGAAAATATTTATCAGAACCAATACAGTATTCATATTTATCAGAACCAATACAGTATTCATATTTATCAGAACCAAGGAGAGAACCATCTCATTGTATGAATGTCCTTCGGCACCTGGGACAAAACCATGTTACCTTGTGAGTATTTAAGAACTGCTTCACTGTGTGACTGTTGTTCAGTACCAAGGCCAGAACTGTTTCCCATGTGACAGTTCTTAAGCACCTAGAAAAAACCTGCTTCAGGTCTTCGCAACTTTTTTCTGTACAAATGTTCCTAAACGTCAAAGCTGTTCTATTGGGTGAACCTCAATTCTAATAATTACTTTTAAAACATAACATTTTCAGGAGAGATCTTTGTTTCACTTACCTCCTGTACCCAATACAGCTGATGCCGGATCTACTACAAGTGTGCCAATCCTTCCTCGGGACACAGTTGAGTTAAATGTGATTATGATGTTGTCCTGGCAGGACGGCGTGTTCTCGAAAACGACTTGGAAAGTCACTTGGGTCTCCATAGCATTGCTATGTATGAAAAGGAAACGTTCCAACTTCAACATGGCAAAATATACGTATAACACAATGTTTATCCGTCAATTTTACTACAGATATTTGATTTGAAATCTGATTACGTTAACATCTAGAATTGGGGAAAAAATAAGAAAATGCGTTCTTACCCAGCTCCGCGGAATTCTGCTACGACAATCCGTTGCAAGCAGTTTCCTCCGACAAATATGTCAGACAGCTGGAAAACGAGAATACAATATATATTACCCCGTAAAAAAGATTAAACAAGCCGAATGTTAGTATATGCAAAGTAGGGCATTTGGACGTAATATCAAAAATGATTATCATCTGAGCCTGACACCATGCTTCCTTAAGCTTGCTTCGTCGGTCGACGCCAGACATGTCCTTCAACCACGCCAGACCAAGGAGCTTTCTGTTTCTCTACTCACCCCTTCTTTAACCTGTGCAGTAAGGTTAAGAAACTCCTGGGAAGTTGGATCTCGCAGAGTCTCGTTGAATCGTCTTCTGATGACAACCGTGCCGTACAGGAACTGACCAACTGTTTTGAAAACATGAAAATGTATTGTAAAACACAAAAAGTTATAATTCTTCAACCTATCTTCACAGACTCAAGTGCCTACGTAATAAGTGTGTGTTCAGTTTTACGTAAGGAATTCCAACCAGTGATTGTAGTGTGAGTGTGGTCAATATGCTAACGACTTTCCAGTCTAAAACGTCTGTCGGAGAATTACAATTTTACGCAGTGCACTCATCTTATCGAACGACGAATTAACCACATATCGGGTTTGGATTTATGCGTTTCACATCTTTTTATATGGTTGACAACATGTATCTATTTTGCGAATATTGAAAATCAACATATCAAAGCCTTATTTACTTATAATTATACATATATAATAATCATCAATAAAATCAATATATCGATATATCTTTTTATGTAGTAGAAAGCACTCTCTGTTTGGGGAATGTAGTAACACCTAGCAAAGCAAATCACTGTACCGTTGCAGAGACTATTGACGACGCCCTTTTCTGTTTGCTTCAGGCTCGTGAAGCTCGTAGCGACGCTGACGGCGGTGGTGGAGCCGACCAATGTCTCCAGCTGCCCCCGCAATGGGCCTGCTCCTGCCCCAACCCCGAACACCACAACGCCGTTCTGAGCAGCATGTTGAGCCACCATGTCGAGTCCGCTGGTGGTGGAATTGTCGCTCACCACAAGCACAAGAACCTACAGTAATGGAGTAGCGAATGAGTAAGAATGCTGTCGACACAGACGGCATATATATGATCATACGTTTAGAAGGGCGAATCTAGAAGCAAGCTTGGTTCTTAATTGTGGTGGGACCTCCGAAAAGGACACCCCAAAAGTTAAAGGAAGTTAGGTACACATTTTCACCTGAGTCGAGTGAGAAAATGGGTATAAAGGCTTGCTATGAATTCAGAACTCTTGGTCAATAACCCTTACCACAAGTCACACACGACCACCTTGCCACTATCTAATCTGAGTAAACAAAGGACAGAACTATACACCAACCACTTGATAACGGAAAATACCTTAGGAGTACCCTGTCTTGAGTTTACCCGGAACCCGTGCTGTAGGACGTAAACCATGCTGGATGTCAGTTGGGGTTCGCCTCCGAGCAGAGCCATGGACCTAACTTGCCTCTGTATGTCAGCACTGTAATGTGGAGACAATTTGCGGTCACAAACACGTTGTAAACATCAATCGTAAACTAAAATGACAGTTTTGTGGATCCTTCCACACTTCTACATTGCTTCTGATAAAAGCTCATTGGCTTCCACGTTTATGTTCAGAGCAGTCATCGTTACTTTCAGCCACTTACACGGAAAAAACAACAACAATTTGACTGACGTATAGAATGCACTTTGCCTTTAACTCTATAACCACGTAAGTTCACAGCATCTTCTTTTGGGGATGATGATTGGTAGACTGGTATAGAAATAGGAGGATTACATAGTGTTTATCGCGTTATGTATAAAAAAAAATCACGTACCTTTTGGAGAAAGCACCAAGAGGTACGATCTGACGGACGACATTGCTGAACTGATACACCCCTATCTGGAAGAAGTCTGGTCCGATCGTCAGGGCGCCCAACACTGACGTGATGAAGCGCTGGACCCAGGGGAAGCCGTCCTGACCAACGGCGTCGGACGACTCTACCAGGAACACCAGGTCCACCGCGTTTCGACACGTTGGTGCTAGGAGAGCATTGTAAAGAAATGTTACCGCTAGTTATTCACTGTGTGTAAATCTGTAATTGTACATTTATCTAAGTTTGTACATAGTACAGGGCTCTATGGAAAATGTTGATTACAATATATGTTACTATTAGATGAACGAAGTAACAAACAAAGGTCACATTCGTCGTATGATCATCGCACGATAGGAAACTAAGGGCATTATTAAGATAGTGATACTATGTCGTACGGAGTTCAGCTTATTACAGAAAAGGCAGTGTTAGATCCTTGTGAACGGTTGGTTCTGTCACAGCCTGCTCGAAACTTTATTGAAATCAAATGGTATGACAGCCTTCCATGAATGTCACCCCGCCGTCAATCAGTCATATAAAACGCGGAGATGTACACAAAGACATGTCGACATTAATAGTGAACTGTAAATGTGGTAAAGAAATGTGATACAAGGTTAGTGTTTGGTGAGATACCTAGTGATAAGATAATATTCATGACAGGATCAAATCTGGAAAGCTTCAATCTACAACTTTGAACTCCGAAATATAAACGATATGAAAATAATATGAACAAATACTCACGGACGGCCTCGAAGGTGCAGTGCCCAGAGTCCACGGTGAGACTCCCGATCTCACCCGTGCGCACACACGAACAGATGGCCTGCTCAGCAGAGGTGACGGAGTTGGCACCGAGGGTTAGCCTCACGATACTGACTGGTTTCTTCTCTCCGGAACTTTGGGAAGAAGGAATACATGTTGAACATGTATACGTCACCAATATACATGCACATTTTACAGGCACATTTTACCAAGTTTGGCGGTGTTAACTTGATTTGTAAAAGTTCTTCTACAAGGTGGTGCGTTACGCCGAAGGGCGGTTATAACGGCTATGTAGATACAGACAGATATTAGGGCGTCTTACCTTCGTCTGAAATCGTAGAACTCAACTGACTGAACTCCGGTAACACGGGTAAGCGCCAGCCTGACCTGTATAGATACAAGTAGAATGTAATCATCTCTGATTAAAGACAATGCCATACCGATATCACCCCATTACATTTTTTTTATAAGGATACTAGATTAAACTCTTCGTAGATAAATCACCTGTGCCTGAAGGAAGGGAAGGGCGGATGTATATTGAAGAAAAACTGGCGTTCTTACCGCAGATTCCACGCGACCAATGAGAGTTCTAGACTCCGATGACGTAAGGTCGTCCAGCGTGTTGTTATACCTCTGCTCCAGGATAAATGAGGTGTACATCCGGAAGGCACCTGTAAATGGATATCATCAATGTATCATATTTGGATACATTTTGATACACGAAAAATTGCTTGAACGAAAATTTTCCAATGTGGCTTAGTTTTGTCCGTCGATCTGTCAACGTTTAGATCATCATCGTGAGAGAAAGGTATCTTGAGTCCATTGGAAAATAAAACTCCATTCCCTAGTGTCGGACTTTTTATAGGACAATGTGGTAAAAGATAAGATACACAATTTGAAAGTCCCGCCATGGTAGACATCCCTTAGCATGAGTGCCATACTACTTAGTTTGCATGGACTTTCCATAACCAACAGTTGGCTCGGAATCCCTCACACGTGTAAATGGTTATTCAAATATATCACGCAAGGTGGCGTAAATACAACGTCAAATGACCATCATTACGAGGAGGCATGACCCTGATGCCGATGAAGAAATGGCAGAGTTCCCCCGTTCCCGTCAGGGTCATGCCCCCTCGTAATTTAGAGCTCGCAGACCCGTCGTCCGATCGATTTTCGTCTAATGTGAGGGGGGTATAACCAACAGTTGGCTCGGAATCCCTCACAATTGTAAATGTCTGTTCAAGTATACCACGTAAGGTGGCGCAAATGCAACGTCAAATGACCATCAAGGTGGCATATGAATACCACCCAGTTCGTTGTGCGTACCAAACACCGCCGTGTCGGACGCCACCGTCAGACCTCCCAGCGTCCCGTTGTTCTCCATGTGATCTTGGAACACCTGGCGGGTCGCGTTCATGGCAAACACCGGCACAGAGAGCTCGACGCCGAACAGAACCTGTAAACAGCAGAGAACATTCCAAAAATCTGTCAAATACCACTTTGTGCACTTGGTAGTAAGAGTTATAAATCAACGCAAATGTACACATCTACATGTACGAAATTCCTTTGTTAGTACATGTATGCTGTTCTCCCTTATGGTTGTTAATAAGTTATTGTCAATGAATATTTTTCACTTTTACATAAATCATGATTTGTTGAAAGTTTACCTATAATGGAAAAGTTGGTTCATCGTTTACGGAGGATGCTACACGACTAAGAAAAAGCTGCAACATTCTACAACCATGCAGAATCGTACAACATGTAATAAGAGGAATATCATTCGAATTCAGTATGTAGCTATGTATGTACTATCGTGGAAATCATTTCTTTCTGGTTGTAGCAAAAAACAACAACATCGAAACATGTTAAGGACAAAAGGTTCTGTTGACACAGTGGCATATTCTGTTTTGATATACTAGTAGTTGTTACAGATAAAAGCATCTACCACTTAAAATCTAACTAAAACTCTGGAACATACCCTTCCGAGTGGTTCGGGAGTCGGTGTGAGTACACGAGCCGGACACTGATCCCAGTACCCTGATCCCGGCACTACAGTCAGCGAGCCAAGCCTTCCTGCACCCGTCATATTCAAGAACAACTTCTGTGCCTCGTCGATCGCCGTTTCGTTCATTGTCAACTTCACCACCATTTGTATACGCTGTCTTTGTGTTGGTTTATCGGGAATGATGGAGACATTCCCGCATTGGTTCCAGTACCCGGATCGTGGCACCACACGCAGAGAGCGCAGGCGTCCCTCCTTGGTCTTGTTGAGGAACAACTCCCGTGCTTCTTCGTGAGCTGAGCGAGTCATGTTCAGATGAACACCGACCCGGATCCGCTGAATGCTCGACCCAGATGATGGCGTCGTCAGAGAATGGCTCACGCACTGGTCCCAGTACCCAGACCCTGGCACCACGTTGAGTGATCCCAATCTTCCCGCCACTACGCCGTTCTGGAATACACTCTGCGCCTCCCCGACCGCAGAGGTAGCCAGACTTAGCCGGACGCCGACTCGAATCCGCTGATTCTCTGAGCCGGAGAAGTTGTTGGGAGAGCGGTACGGACACTGGTCCCAGGACCCGGATCCATTCTGAACTCTCAGCGAGCCCAGCCGCCCGACTCGTGTGGCGTTGAGGAACACTCTTCGTGCTTCCTCGATGGAGGAGCGAGTGAGATTCAGCCTCACTCCGATCTTTAGCTGCTGGACCCTTTGAAAGAAGGGAACGACAGCCGCTTAGAATGTTATGCCCCTGCCACACGTATCTTTCCTACCATGGCACTCCCGACCTTCAGTCGATGATGAGGTTGCTTAATAATGCACTAGCTGCCGACTGTGAATTTTGGACTATCAAAATCGGGAAAGGTATATTCTTCATGATCAAATGCGATCGGGGGATCTAGGATTGAAGTGAAGCTAATGGAGGGTGAAGTAGGTTACTTCGAACCAAAAACCCACCTTGGTTGTAGAGTGGTCGGGAGCAAAGTGGTGGAAAGATACTGAATATGTGACAGGGGCTTAATTTAAGTTTCTCACTATATCAAATTGTACCACACTATGCGTTGTAAAGGTTCTTTCATCTTAGGTGTAAGCAAAGTATTGCTACAAAATAAAAAATGATAAGAAGGATCATGTAGGAATGAAACACGGCAAAAATAATCCCCCGCCTTCTAAACTCCAGCCTGACGAAAGCTTAAAATCCACCTCTAAGCCTAAGGTAATAAGACGATCAACAACACAACTTGTAATCAAGGACCTACTCTACTTGACATACCTGGAACTGTTGGAGCATCCCGGGATCGTTGTAGGAGCTTCAGTTGGTGCGACTGTCGGGGCAGCGACGTTCCTCTTAAACCGAACTCTCACTCCGCTCGGTAAGATGAAGTCCGGGATATCAGCGGCTAAAGGAAAATATTATTAAGACTAGACATGACCATTTGCGAGCAAATACAGCATATTTCAACCATCGCGCACCCCAGACTATTCCAAAAGTGAATATAAAAAAAGTCACTTTAGTAACTTTCACTTTGGTCACTTTTACTTTGGACAGAGTTGAGAGTAGGCCAACTACTTGTATGACCGACGTCGGGCACAATGTATCGCTGAGGGTAGTAAGCTTAAGGGGCATTCCACTCCAGACGCGAGCGTTATTTTCTGATAGATGATATTTTTCGGGATACAAATTCACCCGACTTTTGGCTAAATTACATCTATCCTTTTGGCAATACTGCTTTCTAGATCCAGGTACCCCCATACAGACCCACTTATAATGTACTGTGCCGTATATGATTTTGCTTTCATAGCCGACTTCCGTCACACTTTCTCGCTAACGGGAGCTATAGTCAGGATAAGCTTTACGAAGCTTTGTGACTATCAGTATTCAAGGAGATACAAAAAAAGTTTGAAGACTATCCCATCTTGGGACACAGAGATTTGGGTACTTTAGAATAAGACGGTGAAAGTAGGTCAAATTAAAATGGCAACGTTAACGCCCAAACTGCTTGTATGACCGACGTCGGGCACGATTTCTCGCTACTAAGCTAACGACAAGCGCCGAGTGATTATCAGGCATTTAGAAGGGTACACAAAATCTTTGAAAACCAGAGAGACTTGAGCAACAAAGATTTTGGCGCGTTTCTATCTAAAATGACTACATAAAACTTATACATGGAAAACTACTACAGAATAACCCACAAATAATATTTGAAAAGCGTTGGCTGACAATTCTCATGATGTTTGTGCACACATATTAAGCCTACTAAAAATTAATCCTAAAACATCCTAGTATCACGAAAATTATACCAGTACCAATTAACCGGTACCTGTTCTACTCATTTCCCACCAGTGCACAATTGAAAGGTCCTCGGGGGAATTCAAGAACTCATTCTCTACAAAGTTTGCCCTGTATTAAGACTTCAACTTATGGTAAATTTAGCCAAACAAACTTGATTTAGGTATAACTATTTATTCTCTGAGGAATTGAAATACCCGTTTCTGGAGTGGAATGCCCCTTTAGAAAGATCTAGTATAATCTCGTTTATGGGACAAACTTCATGAAAGGGGGGATTCAAGATTTGTGTCTTGGGGTTTAAAGTATTCGTTTGACGTATTCTCTTCAATGAACATTTACGTTGTGTCAAGGTGTACATAGCGTCTGCTCTCCATGAGCTATATAATACAGGCTTTCACATCTATCTTTTGTTTGTTTGTTTGTTTATTCAGTTTGCACATACAAAATGATAATAGATACAGAAGAGAATAAAATATAAAACAGGTGCAGGAGGAGGGAAAAAAAACTTAACGGTTTATGCTGTGCCCTCCTCCTCTATGCTTATACAAAATGTATGATCAATGAAATCATAATTAACAAAGAAAGAACTGGCACATGTCATAATAATGCAAAAGATGTACGATCAGTGAAATCAATAAAGTATCAAATCAATATCTACTAGTATACTGCGAACAGATACATGTATGTGCAATAATGGGGTAGTACGAATGGGCGTCTGTCATTTCTAACGCAATTACTCAATCCGTGAGTAAGCTCTCTGTCAGCCTTAATTTCAAACCGACACCTGCTGGAAACAATGGGTTATCCCTTACCCTAGTTACTCCCTAGCTCCAAGCTAAGGCTGCAACGCCTTTTACAGACACCAAAGGCCAGAGGTTAAAGACTTTGCAACACCTGACATTCCAAATCAAAATATAGTAGTACAGTTTGGGTCTGTACATCAAAGCTCCAACTACCACCGTACTGTTAGTGTGCATGGCCATATGGTTATATTTTGGTGGTAATACATGTACTGGGAAATAGCGTTTTATCTTCTGTGTGGTTACATCTGTTAGAACGTAATTATGGTGCTGCTGTGTCGGTGGAACCGGCTCCACAGCGTAATTAAGTGTGTGGAGAAAGGGTCACGCCAGAAACGATTAGTGCCTGGTATTTTCACCTGACTGAACAGTTCAAACTGGGCAAATGGTATGTTCTTAACAACCAATGGGGCAAAACGCGCATGATGTTGAAAACATTTTAAGTAGTCTCCAAGCAGATGTCGTGGGGGGCTAAATCGTTATGTTTCCAAGCTGCACGTTTCTGTGACAACCTTATAGGAGAAAACAACAGATAGGAAAACGTAACAAGTAATAGCTTCGACCAACATCTGTTTAGAGATGAAGCATTAGGTATTTCCCTTGTATAATACATACAGCTGAAAAAGACACAGGTGCCATAGGGCGTGGTCACATTGGCCGTGCGATCGTCGTACCAACGCTAACTTCGGGCAATTTTGGAAGGCAAAAATGACTCCTGCAAAGTTCAACTGTCTTGGTACACAAAATGCTGTTTTGGATCCATGTCAGTGGTTGGTTCTGTCACGGCCTGCTTGAAATTCCTATCAAATCGTACGACGATCGCACGACCTGTGACCGCGCCCTCACTTTATACATAGACAAATCGTCGTGTGTGTTGAGCGCGCAAATGTTAAATCGAGATACATGGGGTGGGAAAATGCCAGTGCATGGAGACAAAAAGCAGACACCACAAGGATGTTAAAGAAAAGCTCATTATTCCCGCCGAATGAATTTCAATCAAATGGAATCAATATTAGACCATGAGATTGAAGCATGCCGACAAGATTCACGACAAAACTGCGAAGCCAGACAAAATTTTGTGTTGAGCTGAAAAGTATAAACATATCACAGTATTTCTCGAAATAACCCGTGGTCTAAGCTTTGTACAGAGTGAGTAAGGTCTTAGGAGTATTCTAGAAACGTTACATGTACTATTATATAGTACCAAATGCACGTGTACGTGTATTTTACAACGAACGCTTATAATCAAAATACTCGGGAAAACCATTGTACAAATAAACTACAAATACAACCAAAACGTTTGAAAAAGAAACGCACCGTTTCTTTGTGAATTTGCAAGTCAAAGAAAATTCGTGATCCAAATGATATATATTTCCTGCTGGGATCGCTTAGTTGTTGGATCCATATACTGTAATGGTTCAAGTATAGCACGGTGTTGTATTGTCAATGTTGATTTCAGTAGGTTACGAAAATGTGGCACATTCATTATAGGATGATCACTTTAACGGCGTTAATGTATGTACAGATATAGAATAGACTTAGTAACACTTACCAAAATCATCGCCCAAGTCCCAGTGCACCTCGGCAACGCGCAGTCCAACTGCCGCCTCCAAAACTGACAGCAGAATAATCCATGAAAGCCACACCGAAACGCACTTCAAACGTGCTGCAGCCATCGCTGATGGTGCCCTGCACTCTCCCACTATATTATAACGCTCAAACTATGAAATGATCGCCTTACTCATAGTTTAAACGTTGTAAGTGGTTGGGAGGACACAAAAATGACTGTACATCCAGTGGATGACTAGGGGAGGTAAGGGCTAGGTGGTGCCTGTCCTACAGCCGTGGGGTGTGCTCTAGGCAGGAGGGCATTGTAACCAATGGACGTTGTTCTGTGTGAGGCATGTGTCAAGCTGGGCAACAGTGCATGAAATAAACTACTATAATTGAACACTATGTGTTTGTTTTTATTTACCTTGAAAAGTGTGCTGAGAGTCCTTACCTCCTTAACGAGTATCGTACTTTGTTCACACAGGACACTACAACTTTTCACTTTCTTTCATCCCTTTTTAGAGAGTTGAAAGGCCGATAAAAGGACACTCAGATAAATCATGTCAATTAGCCTCCTTTGATATGTAAATTCATTACAAACATATGAAGCAAGTAGGTCGGGAAGCCTGTAGCAAAGTGACTAATATCTGCCCATCCCTAATGTCCCATTGAACTATATACCGTCTACATGACTTGTATATCTGTGATGTATAAAGTTCTGAATCAGAAAATTAACCTATATTTCTATTACTACCTTATCAATTGTTTACAACACTTTAAAATGATTCTACATTCATAAGTTGTACACTAGTAGAGCGTACTATATACCTTCTACAATGTAAATCATATGTTGGTACGTTACCTAATCACAACCCATGCTCAACCTTTCATAATAAACTATTAAAGTATCATTGGAAAGGGGAATAAATAAACCTTGTTTGTATTGCATTCATGTTAAACCGACTCATGGTGCTACTCACCTGGTTTGTACATGTGAATCTGAACAGATTTATTTAATCCAGGAAGGACCCTACTCTTTTCGATAACAGATAAGTATGGCTGGTTCGTTAATGTGCTCGAGATGTGGCTCCCTCGAACACAGGACCTCCATTGTCCTATCTGACTTGTGTGTGTGTGTGTACTACCTGTGTGTGTCATGTATGGCAAAGGGAAATGGCCCACAGATGTGGCCAAAAGGAGCTGACAAAGATGTAACATTTAATTAGTGGTGTTATGAAACGACACTAGGACAAATGTGCACGTAGTATGAAAAGACAGTGAACTGACTGTAGATCTCCAACTCCAAGCAGATCTTCTGGTGGCAAAATCATGACTTCTAACCAAGATGGTCCTAGGGCCATGAGACCATTCAGCTACTATCTTGCCATCGGAAGATGTGCTTGGAAATTAATAAATATAGCCTCTAGCAGGACATCCAAAGTAGTTATGGACATCTTAATTCAAAGTAAAGTAAATTCCCAGGAATAAATACACTTAGGAAACAACATCACAACTGGTATGTTCACAATTTTATTACTTGGGTTGTACTTCAGATTCAACCAGTACATTATTCTATGATTCCTGTTATTAATATAGCCCAGTTCAATCAAAGGTGTAGGCTTAAAAGTACTGATCCATAACACCTTGTTCTGGTTTCAAGGTGAAGTCTCAGATGTGTGTATTCTTGTACTCTTGGAGATATCATGAAAATGTAGACTGTGACAAAGGTTAGTACTTTATTTCCTGTTATGATGGTAGAACAGATTACTACACACCCTTTCCAGTAGAGGCTGCAACTGTCAGGCAACCAATGAACTTCACACAGGGAGAACTTAAATGTTTTGTGTTTTGTTGTCTTTTAAATCAGATTCTTGCATCCTGCTTTATATTCTAATTATAACGTCAAGGATCACACAAGTCTAGTTTTGGTTGCTCAACAGTTGCTCAGACTAGCGAAAAAGAATCCTAAAGAGAAGCTTTGAAATATATCCCTTCTGAACAGACTTTTCTTGTGTTGGAAAGATTTTGAATTCTGTGTAGGTGTAGGATGTGTTGTAAGAGAGGATATACTGCTGCCTGGTATTATATCACAGTGACGGAGGCTGTGCTGCACTGCCCTGGGTATCCTCCTGTAGAGCCTTGGCCATGAAGACTTTGCCAAAACTATGAGCCGCATAGTCAGTGATCTAAACAAAAAAAGAATACAAAAATCACAAACATGAGAAAGCAGCTAAAAGGTATATGCATTATAATGGAGACCCTTAAATACCAGAGGTAACGGTTACTGATCGTGATAAAATACTGTCTAGACAAAGTTGGACTTATCAAGGAAGCATAGCGCTTTCATTCCTGATATGATTAGAATTTCTTGTGCTTAATGAAGCTGACTTGTTGCCATACACAAAGTTTAAGGTTGAGAAAAGTAGGGAAACAACACTGATCTCATGTAATACACATTTGCCAAAAGACATGGAAATAATAAAGATCAAATACACTGTATGTGTTTCCTTGATTCACATGTCAAAACTTCATAAACTTGCCACAGTTTAGAGAAACCAAGAATCAATCAAATGAATGTCTGATGTCCCATTTCTATTCAGGTCACCTTATAAATGCTTAAGATCATTTCAACTCGAGAAGGAAGACATTGTGTATGGAAATAGATAATAAAATCTTTATAAAACTAAGATTCATGAGCATACCTGCTTGCAGTAACTTGCCAACTGTCCTGACAGCAGGAGTGCGTCCAGTCGGGGTGGAGGGGCGATGGGTTTGAAGATCTTAGTGACGTCTTCCTCGGGTAATGGAGGCTCTCCCTTCGCCTGTCGCGCAGCATTCTCAAGTTGCTGTGATGGGTGTAGAAGACAGTAATAGTTAGTTACCATGTCAGTAGAATCTATCAACTTTATAGCTAGAAATTACAACTTAAGCATGTACAGTAATACCACTGTTCTTGCTATGACAAGACAAACCTACTCTTGACATGTTATATCATCTTGTTCCAGATAACGTTGGTAAAAATGAATTTCATTGTGGGCATTCAATTCTATACTACTACACTGGGCATTGTATTAGAATTCATAAAGGAATGGGAAAAGATTGCACTTTTAGTAGTGGTTGCAAAGAATACCCATCTTCACAGAATTCTAAAATGGCTCAGACATGCAAAGATTTTGGGTGTATCATACTGAAGACAACATGTACACCAAATGTGCAAAAATCCGGTAAAATCCTTGTAGTAGCAAAGAGAGCATACTAACCCTTTTCTGCAAATACTGGTTCTTGGCTTGAGCCTGTTTGGCCAGGTTGCGCTGATAGTTGTTGAACTTGGTTGTCTCCTGGTTCAGATCATCTACACAGTCCATCAGGCAGTGCAGTTGTCTGCTCAGAGAACCACTGTACAAAAGAAAACATCATAGTTTATACTCAAGTCATGGCTTTAATGAAACTTTTGGCTCAGTACTGCACCTTGATTCAGGCTAAAATAAAGGTGCAGATGTCAGGTGCCAAATAATGAATATATGTCATAGCTTTGAATATATGTCATAGCTTTGCATATATGTCATAGCTTGGCTGTGCACTTCATCGTGCTATTTTGGCTTTCCACATTTGTACTTATATCACATAGGATCCAACAGAATAATTGTATGTGTGCAGCATGTAACAATGTCAATATTTGAATACCTGATTGGAATTTTTGCTCTATCTTTTTCTTAAGGGCACAAAATTTCTAAACTTATGCGTTTTACAAAGAAATTGTTTTTCTCGGTTGAGTAAGACTTAAAGAGAAATAGCCATTAGTAGGTACAGTTCTCAGTCAGGCTGGAACCTAGGGATATACTATAGTTTTTCATATGTATTTCATTATCCTGCAGTACAAGTGCACAGGTGTGTACAGAACAGGGTTGTATCCAGCCTGAAATCATTTTCAGTCCCCTTGATTTTGAGTGGGAATCCTATCGAGCACCGAAGGCATGGCGTAACGTTGTGCGTCATTTCTAGGGTCTGGGTCCCATAAAATTTTTAAATCAAGACCCTCTGAAACACTATTTCCTGCATTTGATTTGCTTGTAGACTAAGCTGTTCAATGGCATCTGTTTTGGTGAAGAACACATGGGTTTCAGTTTTTTTTTTATATCTTTACATATCAATTTTTGTCTGTCCCAGGGGACGGAATGGGTAAAACTTTCTTCAGTCCCCAGCTGCAAAATTCCTTCAAAGGACTGAAGGACAGGTGCTGGCTACAACCCTGGTACAGAATGACTGACCTGGCAGCTAGACTGAGGAAGTCACTCTCCTGTGTCCTGGGTGCCTTCTCTATCAGCTCACAGCACAGCACGTTGATCAGGTTAGAGTTCTTGATGACCACTGAGATCTCCTCAAACAAGTTCTCATAGCCCAGGCCATGCTTTTTGAAGCTGTATGTAAGGTAGGTATTACAGAGTTATGACACTGTATTACATTTACAAACCAAGCAGAGATATTCAGAAAATAATTACACATCAAAAAGGAACTAGAGCTTGAAGCTGGATAACAGTGAGCTAAGGTCTCATTTGGGAGTTTGTTTCTATTGTGGCTAATGTGAAAGTACCTGTCTTTGGTTGAAGCATTCTTAATGAAAATTTATTGATATCATTCTATGTCGAGCACATTTTGTTGCCATTAAAAACTACACACACAATCCTATCTTACAACAATTACTCAAGTGCACTTAGCCACTCCCAGCAAAAACCACTTTCATGCTATTAGTGTTCGTCAACACCAGAATATAGAACTGTGCATCTCCAATGTACACATCCTTGTTGTACAAACAAAACAACCTATAAAATGGTTCTGGATGTGTATGCAAGGATATAAAAGCGACTTCTGGGTGGCCATGGTGGTATGGGTGGCAAGAGTAGATTGGCACTATCATAAGTCATATATGTCATATCTATAAGAACTGTTGATATTTCACCCAAATAGATTGCTATACTAGCAAGGAAAAACAAGAATATATCCTTTACCTCTCTGATGTGAACTCCCCTTCCTTGTATGCCTCCATGGCCATGGGTGACAGACGAAATGCTCGTAAACATAGGGAGCCTCCTGCAGTCCTCTGTGGGTCTGCAACAGAAAATCACTACATGGTGTACAAGAAAGCAATACCTATCTCATGGGCATAGAGCTTCTATACATACATCCTAAGTATATTTTAGCAAAATGTTCAAAAACAATCAACAGGATATGCAGAAATATGAATTCCAAATGTACTTGTCATACAATTTTGAAATTCTTTGATTTAACTCAAAACCTATAATCATAGCCTTGTCTCTGATAAAAAAAGCTTTTGGCCACCAAATTTGTAATGGGTTACAAGGTTAGGGAGCAGGGAGGTCCAACTTGAAGACAACAGTTGCAATAATTGGTACCTTATAACGTTTAAACTATTACATCATGATCAATGTGAAAGAAGGAATAGCTATCTTTACAGTGATTATGGACAACACACACTCAGTCAGCATTTAAGTTTACTGTCAATGAAACTAGTACTGAGTACACAGTATAACTTTGAAGATTTCAATACTGCCTACCATAGACCAGAACCACGGACTCCTCTATAGCATGTTGGTAGTTGAACTGAGAGTCCAGTAGAGCCCTGTTCAGGAAGGCTCCATGTACTGTGGACTGGTACCAGCCGACGTGTAGATGGTCGATGTTCACATGCCTCAGGCTCCTCATCATCTCCATCTGGTACTGAACTGTGGATTACATCACGTTATACGTAATATAACTTACATTAATTTTGTGCCTCAGATGTATTAGAAGTTCGCTTCATTTTCATTCAATTGTACTCTTTGCGCATGACAGTCAGTGTGTAGTTATATAAAAAAAGTAAATTACCTTATATGATATTTACAATACATGAGTGGCACTGAAAAATCTACATGTAATTCTTCATGCGATGATTCACCAACTATAGCTAAACCCATACACGATACACCCGCAATCCTACATTTTCAGTGAAAATGTCAATATACATTGTGAAAATTTCACCATTGCAGGAAGCAAAGCCAAAGAAACTGCCAACCTCTTGGGGCAGTGGTAGGGTCACTAACCAATGAACTACGATATGATATATGCCACAGGACATATTACCCACGATGAATCACAAACTTCAAACCCTGAGCTAGCTTATACGTATACACAGAACACATATATATGTACATACTGTACCTTCATCAAAGTCCTCATCCGAGCGTCGAGGGAAGGGGAAACAGTTGGTGATCTCTAGCTTGTCATCCACCACCAGTCCCAGCAGCACCCCCTGTACCAGGTCTCCTACCGCTCCCTCCTCCTCACAGTGTTTAATGATCTTCAGCACAACCTGTGGCAACAGAGGAGTCTCAGGCATTCACTTCAATTTTCAAAGTCTCAACAAAATTATAGCCTGTGTACCATCCAATTTCTACCTGGGCTCCTTACACTCGCTGTTAGCGTAAGGAGCCCTGGTAGAAATCTGATGGTACACAGGCTTACAAATTAGCCCCTGCAGTTCCAAAAAATATGGTAGGGGACAGCCCTATGCTACTTCTTCACGAGCCAAAGTGCTATCTACCTTTGAAAGTCATTGCCAATATCAGAGTAATCATGTCTAGAATATCAAATTCAGATGTCCTTCTGTAGCACCGCAAAACTACGAAAACCTCACCCTCCTTTTTCAGCACTGGATTTCCAGTGCTGAATGTTCGTCAACACTGTTTCTCCAGTGCTGACAGCCTCTCAACACTGTAAGAGTCTGCTTCAGCACTGGTGATCACGCTGCTGACTGAACATTCAC
>NC_049980.1:12976968-12998935 GCF_000003815.2 Branchiostoma floridae | reverse complement strand
TAGGGGACAGACCTATGATACTTTCTCCCGAGTCAATGAGCTATGGATCTTCAATACTGATTGTTAATCTGCGAGTATTCATGTGTGGAGTATCAATTTCAGATGTGGATATGTAGCCTTGAGCACTTGAGAAAGCGTGATGCTGATCTTTCAGCACTGGAAACCAAGTGCTGACAAGTTTTCGACACTGAAAACCGAGTGCTGAGAGTGAGGAGACTCTGAGATATACCGTTACAGTAATTGGAATTACGATATGTCTTTTGCTCTACTAAAAGATTACCGGGATTATAAATATCACCTATTGTAAGATTATATTCTGCTCTATAACAGTGGGCACAGTGTACATTTGTCGATTACCTCCGGGGGATAATGGAAAATACTTGCGATCGATGGGCGTGACGCTTTCTTTACATGGACAATACATGGACAATAGGTTAATACATGTACATATCCGTCTACCTTCAATTGAACCTTCGAATTTACGTCTAGTGCCGCTCTCAACACTGGGAGATTCCAGTGCTGGAAAGACGTCAGCACTGGTTTGAACATCGTTCCAGTGCTGAAAAGACGTCAGCACTCGTTTTCCAGTGCTGAAGTGTCCCCGAGCACTGGTAAATCCAGTGCTGAAGGTGAGGTTTTTGTATATCAGCACTCGGTTACAGTGCTGACCGCGATTTCAGCACTAACCAGTGCTGAATGACATTTGACCTGGCCCGGCCCCGCTGTCCCTGGATTTCAGCACTGGTAACCAAGTGCTGACGGCAGTTCAGCACTAGAAAACGAGTGCTGAAAGAAATTCAGCACTGGAAAACCAGTGCTGAGCGAGTTTCAGCACTGGAACAAGGCCTATCAGCACTGGAAAACAAGTGCTGAAAGAATTTCAGCAATTGGAAAACCAGTGCTGAGACCGTTTAGACAATTGAATCAGCACTGGAACACCAGTGCGGAAGGCGAGGTTTTCGTAGACTTGCTGTCGCACCATATGGAAAGTCACAAGGGCGATCATAATCATGTATTTCTCCTCATTTTGCTAGCACCTATAATCCTATAATATCATTATGATCCATCTACAGCTTCACAAGTTCTGCTGTTCACAAACGCACAACCAAGCACACAACCACAGGGAAACATAACCTCTATGGCGAGGGTTAACAACCGCTGGCGGGAATACGGATAATACGTTCATGATCACCTAAAATATATGTTTCTGACTAAAACGATATGGACCACATGTGGCATATGGAGTGATGTGGGAGGGGGGCTTCCTCAAGCATCGGAAACCACACTTAATTCCATGAATTATAGATCAAAATTAGATCCTAAAAGTTTCCCAATGTATAAAGTATTATCATCAAAGTAAAACAAACAGTATATAAGGGGAATCCAGCCCTTACCAAGCCGTCAATTTGCACGAGTTTCACTTGCTCTCCCGCCACCGCCATCTTAGACACACACTTGCCTCCTGGGTTTCCTATAGCGAGTTTCTTATTCGGATCACATCGAATCTCAACATGCAACAAGATTTTCACTAAGAAAAAAATGATTTCTAAGCCAAAAAATATAGATTTATTTGTTTTATAATATTATTAGTCACATTAATTGACTTTAATTTTTTATGAAACATATTGTGGTAAGTAATTGATGCGAATCTTTATCGCGCGGATTTACTGACTGTATTTCTGACGAGGATCCAACACACGTGCAACACACTAGGTATGCTTGTGAAATAATTTCTTGCATGTGTGTTTTTGTTCTCCTTGGAATTTTTCCTTTGGCGTATAGTGTTCAGAAACACTTGCCTGACTCCCCATTGAAGGGCGCATATGTAGGTATCGTTATTTAGTAGTTATAGTACTTTTGGTTGGCAAAGTTTTCAACTGTCGGAAGGTGTTTTCTACTGCCCCCCTCCCACAAAAATGTTGATAAACATAAAGCAAACTTGCCAGTTGCAGCATGTCAACATATGGCAGTTCCCTAAATTATCAGTCAGTCTCCAGGGACAGATAGGTCGACAAAACAAGTAAAAAAAAAACATTTGATGCAAGCTGGAGCCTAACTACATTTTGTATAAGTCCTTTCACAGAGATCAGAACGCATGTGCGACGACTTGAATTCAAAGGGAAAGGCCCTGAAATTGAAAACAAAACCCTCTGGACCTTGTTATGCAGATCGGAACAATGGTTGAGACAAATACTGTTTTTCAATTTCAAGACACTCCATATTACCTAGAATTCCTGTCGCCGCACATGCGTTCTGACCTCTATGACTGTGTGTGACTCCCTGGGCTGGGCTTATAACCTCAGCTTGGGGAATAGCGTTAACGCTAGTTCACCTTTATTCGTGGGGTAACCTTTATCCATTGCATTTAACACCAGGGTATTTCGGATACAAGACGACTGACAGTGGTCTCAAACTGTATTATATTGAAAAAAAAAAGCAATTTGAATCCACCGTCCTTCTAGAGTATGTGATATCCCTAAATATCCTGTATTTACTAATTTAGGTAAAGCAGATATAGGTCACCCCCCCCCCCCCCGAATAAAGGTAAATTAAAGTAACAATGCTGATCAAAATATTGATAATTTTAGACACATACTGCCAGCCTGATACTACATAGTGCCTATTCACTACATAGTCTGCTAACATCCATTATCCATATAACATTAGATACTGACTAACTGTCAAATGTTTACTTCTTCCTTTGATTTTCAGTATTTATAGGTCATGAAGGTAAAGAGACAGAAGAATGTTCGTCACGTCCTCAGTTTTTACAAGAACAACTTCAGTTACTACGAGCCATACCAGGTCCTGATAGATGGAACCTTCTGCAAGGCAGCTCTGCAGTTCAAGGTACAATGAGTTCCTTAGATAAGTTTAACAGACATAAGTTTAAGACAAGTATCAACAACCACTTCAGCGATCCACGTCAGCGCCCTTAAGGACAGCTGCTAATGCTGAAGATCGGAGAATGACTACATAGATAAAAAAAAAATGAATGTTTTACTTTAAATTTGTCTGAAACTGAAATATTTGACAAAAGAGGGACTGCATGTCTTTATCTGTGAAGCATAGATCTAGAAAGCTGTTTTGAATCACTGTTAGTCATCGATAGCCCTCTCTAACTGTTAAATACTGGCTGTAAATCATTGTGTAATTGAAGCATAATTGCACATCAAGTTACTGTTTAGCATTGCCAGCCCTTTAAAATCCAGGAAGAACCCCCCCCCCACACACACACACACACACACACATGCAGACCTTCATAATGGGGTCCCCACTACAACAAATTCAGAATGGTTGGCTTCATAATATCACCTCACACACACAGAATATCCTCTCTCTCTCCCTCCTCTTGACCACTTGATGTTGATGGTTCATATATTACTTCTCGCATAGGTTGACATAAAAGAACAGCTTCCCAAGTACCTAGAGGGTAATGTCCAGCTGCTGACCACCTCCTGTGTCCAGGCTGAGCTGGAGGCCTTCGGACCGCTGATGTACGGAGCTTTCCTTGTTGCAAAGCGGTTCAAACCCAGAAAGTGTGGCCACAAGGGAGCACCACTGCCTGCAGCTGACTGTCTGCTGGGTCTTATAAAGCCACACAATGAACATCACTACTTTGTTGCAACCCAGGTTTGTAGATGTTATACACCTAGAGATCTACTCAGTAAAACTTGTGTGATGTTACCACTATTGTTACAGATGGTTACTGTATTCTACATGTATTGAACAGTGGAGTTCTGTTCCCAATTGCATGTACATGCAATTTGATAATCTTGGTAGTCTTTTCATGTCTTTTTTTTTAATGTCATACTCCGAATGAATTCCACAAGAAACTGACTCACATTAAACTGGGCTTGAAATTCATTTCAAGGAAATATATCAGACCTGATTGGGACAATGTTTCCTGACATCACAAATTTCAATCAGTCAGTTGAATAGCCATTAGCACAGGGCTAGTTTCAAACGATAAGAGAGCCCTGAAATATGATGGACTTATGTAAAACGAGTGAGACCTTGACTTTGTGGTACATTTAGTATTGTTTTCAAATGTAAGTGTAGCTTTCCTTTAATCTCCAATCAGATATTTGGAGGGAAAATTGTTGTGGTTTCCTAGCTCTCTATTTCTATTTCATACATTGTATTACCTCCTGATTGATTCATATCCACATAGCAGTGTCAGCCTCTGCTTTTCAATGTACTTTTTCTGCTTCAACAATAGACATATTCTACATACATTCCATTCATATATGTTTCCTATTCCTATCACCAGGACCCATTGCTGACACAGAAACTTAAGAACATCCCTGCTGTACCATTGCTATACCTTAACAAAGCAACACCAGTACTGGACAGACCATCGGCTAGATCAGTGGCTAAAGCTGAAGGGTTACAGGATACCAAGGTGTGTTCATTGACATATAGCAAAGCAATGACATCTTTTTTTTATTACAATTGTATGTTTATAGCCTTTCAAATTTGTTTTAAAAAATTAATGTCTTTAGATTCATCCTAGATATAAGTTAATTTTTAGCAAACTAGTGGCAATTAATGCAAAGTACGAACATTTATTTCATTTTAAGCCACTGACATTCTCTTTTACTTTGTTACTTGTAATGTAGACAAATACAGAGCATTGAAACCATGGCCATGTCCAGGACCCATCCCTCCATCCCGAGATGGAAATTTGCTTGTTTGGCCAGACAGAAATTTCACCCCACCCATTAAAAAGATATCTGAACTACATGACATAAAAGTGATGAATATTTATTGTCATCACCTTAGAATATCAGATTTAAGAGCAAAATATTATATTTCCTCAAACAATAAGTACTTTACTGGAACAATTAAATGGCAGTCTGAAAAAATAAAGGCTGGAGACAGCCCTGATTGAGAACTTTGCCATCAGAAATTGGTTTATCAAAGAGTAATATGGACACTTGTAAGGTACTGTGATTAGTGATTTACTAACTCTTTTTTCCTTACAGATTGGTTTATCAGAGCATGAAGCATCAGTGTTGAAAGCCATGAAAGATGAGCCAACAGTGCAACAGAAGAAGAAGAGAAAAAGACCAAAAGCCCCCAACCCTCTGTCTTGCAAACCCAAGAAACAGAAAACATCAGACACTGGCAGTCAGAAGAATGAACCAGCTGTAGGGCAAAAGAAGAGGAAAAGAAGAAGAAAGGGAACAAAACAATCTTCAAGTGTTACACAATAGCTGTATAATCTTATTTTACCTTTTGTAAGTTACGTTGATGAAGGTTAGATACCAGCTGAAACGTCTGACCATTTCCCAATCAGCATACCTTTTGTAAGTTGTTTCAAATGTCAGTACCTTTTTGGAGATCTGGATGTCTAGAGGATGTTGGTTGATGCTTTCTTCAAGAGAATATTTTATTCAAGCGGAACAATGATAGTAACGAAATGATAGTAATGTTAATATCTATTGATTGATTAATCGATTTAAATAGAATAAGAAATTAGAATAAAGTTGGATGCATGCCACTGGTTTCTTGTAAAGTTTGGTTTCATACTCTGATCACTTTCAATAAATTGTGCAGATAAATATAGCCTTGGCTGTATGACAATGCCAAAACTAACAACAAGAAATATTAATAGGGTCACATTTTTGTGGGTGTCTGGGCACACAGGGGCATGTCAAGAAGGAGTGATCCTTCTCTCTATGTTACTGTTCTGGATCCATTCCACCAGTTTTGTCACGTCTAGTAACTCCCCACAGTCAACACATGGTGATATCCCTTAGAAACCACTCCAGTCACCTTTAAAAAATGCTATATCTTGGCACAAGAAATTCTACTGGCACCCTCTCTATGGTCTGTCACAGTAACGACGTATATTCAGGGAACGTGTTGAAGATATTACTTCAAAAGATTCAGGGGTGATTCCAAGTATTTTCAGGGCCCATATGGATACTTAAGATAATTTTGACTACATGAGTTTGCAGAAACACATTACTTTGTCTTGTGATAGATTTGAGGAAAGTGCAATAGTTTTTCAGTAAATTTGTTGCCTTGGTGTTGAAAGAAATGTTTTGTAGCAACCTGTTTGTTGCATCCTTGTATGGATCCTTGTTTTCTTTTTGCTGCGTGTCTTTGTTTCTTTGTGTGTTTGTAGTTATTTGAATACCATAGGGCGTCTTGTCTTCGCATGCTACACACACAGGAGACACAGGATGTTGGGTCTAAGGTCCCAGAATAGGTTATCGTATTTCCTGTCCTCAATTTCACACTATCTGCATGTCTTCTGAGAGCCATCTTGGGAAATGCACAAAAATAAACGAGATCACTATAATGAATAAAACAAAATTCAAGCAAAAAATGTTTCAGAAAGCAACGAGATCTTCGGTCTCTTGTTGCTTCTTGATTCTTAAATCAAATTATGATGAATGATATTTGAAGTTGACAACCTATTATAAATAAAGAAAACTAGTTTAGCCAGCCGTAAACCCCCCCTATGTTGCAGGGCTTCTGAATGCATACATTGTGTCATTGATGCTGACAGAAAGGCAGTGATTTATTACACTTAATTCTCAAACGTCGTGTCAGAGAGACTTCTAAAGGACAAGCCCGTGTCTTATTCCATTAGTTCGGAAGTCTTCTAGACGAAACCGCAGCTCATCTTCACCAACTGGGTCAAGGTCAGTGACCTGCAGGGCGAGTCTGTGCTCACAGGGAGCGGTGGTGTTCAAATAGTTGATTCACTTCCAAACCGAGACAACTTGACAGGGGAAAGGCTATTTCTTCTCCAAGATTTAGGGTTTCCGAACTTTTGTTTTCTTTCCAATTCCTCTTTGCTTACCGGGTTTCAATGTATTTCTTTTGGCGCTACGAATGATTGTTTAAAACTTTCCCGGATACATTTATCAACATTACAGGCATTTACAAACGTAGTACCTATGCGGAAGTGGTAAAGAAAACTTACACGAAAGATAGAGGGACGAATCCCTGCCCAAGTGTATCATATGATGTTTCTAAACATTGATAAGCTGGCGTTGGCGATGACAAAAACTAGATGGGTTGTTGAGCTCAGAAAGGAGTCGTGTGGATATATTTTGAGGAAACGAGAAGAATTATGTGACAAGAAGAAAACATGGTGGAAGAGTGTACTTTTCATTCAACACGCACCTTTTAATAATAAGTTTTATTACAAATTCTTGCCCGAGAGCTAATTGCAAGTGACAAACAATAACATACAAATAATGATAAACAGGAGCTTTAACAATCAGAAAATGTAGGTTGTCAAACGCTCCAGTCTCAACCTTCTCTAGACCATCCATAGGCTTCTTATATAGTTGGAAATAGTCGTGAGCGAGGTTCCCTGCAAATGACGGATGGCACAGCTATAAGTGATTTGAACCCGGGCCGCCAGATCACAAACCCAGCAACGCAAACCACTCCGTCAAAAGGCTCAGAGCCGTTTAGCATGGTCGGTTTAGTGGTGCTTGAACTCCACTGTAACACGTGTCGTCACCCATACGTTAAGGGCATCTGGTGACCACTTGGCCGAGTCTATTTTGAAAACAGTGGGCTGCGGGTACACAGGTGACTGACGTGTCCGAAGGTCATCGCCTTGGTCCAATGGTACCACCGACGTGGATGGTTCGCTTTGTTTAAAGGTCAGTCTTCCAAACACGGTGACTCAGACAGCGAACATCCTTGCCAAGAAAGAACCCGTGCCATGCTGTGCTGTGGTTTTCTGCTGGCCGGAGACTATATATATACATCATGTGTATAGCCGGGTATCCATGCTGCACCGCCAGTTATCTACCGTGGGTACCGGTCTAGTCAAACGACAACAAAGCGCAAATAAAGTGAAAAAGTTTGACGGACATGCTGCCAATCTTTCATTGGTCAAACCACTAATAATATCATTGGTGAAAGTTAAAGCGATGGACAGTCAGGATCGTGAGCCATTAATATTGAGAACATAGAGTCCTCTAACCCCGTAAAAAAGTTGCCCGACGGTGCGCAAATAAAAGGGGAGGGCGGGCAACATACCATCGAGATACATGTACTGGGAGCTCACGATGGACCCGATATACTATATATAGCTACGTGTACATGATAACACCTGGTCGCGTGGCCGATTCGTGACCTGATGACCCAATTTGACTGTAGGATGTCCTATTCGCGTTCTAAGTTACTCCTTTTATGTTATTTATTTCCCATATCCATGTTAAACTCAACATTCTGACGTTTGACTAAAACGCATAAGAAGTTTAGCTAGACCGGTATTCAGAATACATGTATTTGCCTCCTGGTACCTACGTACCTTCGTAGTGCTGGTGTGACTGTTCGTCTCAATGTACGACAAACAAGCATATTCATTTAAACAAGTACAAATATTTCAGGCTTCACATTTTCTGCCTAAAGGCTTTGAAACGTTGGCACCCTTTAAATGTTTGTTTTCTATGTGTACCGTGCCGGGCATATGAAAATTAGAAACTTATTTCTACTGCCATGATGGGGCTAGTCACGTCGGACATTGACGTATATGCGTAACCGTATGATTTAATTCTGGTCAACGAATTACTATTTTGTCATTTGTCGTAGTTTAGTGGGTAGCTTCAGTGAGTGTCGTCGTTTCAACATTTCGAACTTGTGTCTGCCGTATCGATTTGAATAATCGAAGTTCTCTCTCTCTCAGCATGAGCGGTAAGGTCAGGGCGGACAGCAAACAGATGTCTGCAAATAAAAGGTAAACCCTCTCGGGGAATGGGTCATTAACCCCAACCAGCGAGAGATTGTATAAACACAAGCTAGCTACAGACTAGCCAATTTGAGCTGGATTAGTCTCTGTGATGAGTTTTTGACACATATACATGTAAAGGCCTATGTACATGGCAGACAATATTCGCAAAATAGCACGCGCGTTCAAGTAAATTCTGAAAAATTGACATAATCAAATATGTCTGATATTCAAAATTAGTTAAGTAATATACACCAAAGGTTGATGTAGAAAACACCGTAAATTGCAATGAATACAGTTGCTGCTGTGAAGACAGTCTGTACTCTATACCCAGCTGACACCGTGAATGGTAAATGATTTGTTCTGAACTGTACAAGTTCATGGGGCTTTCCATCACGTCTCCTCTTACGTGCTTTAAACTTCAAGATTAAGCACGTTAGACCGCAGTAGGAGGCGCGTGCCATTTACACACTGTGTAAATATGATCTCACCCTTTACACTTACTCCTCCCCTATTGGCAACACTCATGAACCAACCGCCGACTGACCGAGTCTTCAATCTGGATCCCATTGGAAACTGTGCCAACAGAAACCTGGACCTGGGTGTCCTTCTGTATCTGGGACAAGGCATTTGGCATTCCGGGGGAAACTTACTACGAGTGGGCTTCCTAAGGGCAAAAGATTTTTGAGGTCACCATAAAAAGGTCTGGGAGACATCGACATGCCTGAGAATCGTGCCGTGACTATTTTTCATATGGTTGCTAAGAAACCGTCGGTATTAAAGGTGCAGAGGCGTTCTTGTAGCGACTTCCGTCTGTCGTCTCATAGCCGCCCGCTCAACACATAATTAATCACTCACTATCGCTATTCAAATAGAGTCTCGGAACCCAGTGCGAGAACATTGCCTTTTCCAGTTCCGAAGAAGACGTACATCCTATAGTCGATTACACCAAAGGTAAGATTTCGACCTTCATGCTTTTGCAACTATTTCTTAAACCTAAAAATAGTCGTCAAAAGTGCCACGTGGCAGTAGTGGCTACCAGACAATGTCAATGTCGCGGACTAAGCAGGTACGGTGTTCTAGTTTGAGCTGTATACAATTCGCAATGCTTTTGACAGTTGTCAATCAAATTTTTCTGAATAACAATCTTACAGATCATCACTATATGTTAACGTTATATTTCCTACACCCGGTCGTGCTAGAGACGCATGCAGAACGAAAACTATTGCCAGTCGAAGGAAAGGCGACTAATGTACCATATATGAACTGAACATGTCAAATTAACTAAATCATGATTTGGGTTTGCTGAAAAAGTGACGCTCTCTCAATGGTTCAAGATGTAACACCACACATCACGTACAGACCGCGGTAACAATGAATGGTTCACAAGTGCACGTGAGTGCGGCTTTGGGTCATTTCTCGAGCTAGGGTTGCTACACTCGCAATGTCTGGCGCAATCCCACAGGTGTGTCTGTTTAAAGCAGTAAGTCAAGGCCATTAGCGTGGCTGACGTCCAAAACGGAGCTGTTTTGTGAGTTTGCTTGGTGAATTGTAGATGTAGAAATGAAATGTTTGGAATCCTTGATGTTGAAGGAAAATTGCCAGGGTACCTGCAGATACACTGACGTAACATATGGTAACTATGCATGTCAAGATGTACCTGATGTTTTACGTATGATAATAGTCCACAACGGACGTTGAACCGGAAAATCTAGTTGCACAAGCTTAAAATGGCAAAACCTACCTCATACTTAATGTATATATGTCTATGGACGTCGAGCATAACTAAAGAAGTCGCGAATGAATATTTATGATATTTGGTACTTTGGTACTTTGGTATGTGTTGGCAAAAAGAAACAAACGATTGAATTAGGGGCCTCCTAGCGGCTATCTACTATACATAAGTGAGGATTTGTTACTCTTCAAGTTTGGTTTTACTGATTTCTTTGAACATCCCCTCTCCATTAGCTCGAGTCCTGCAGTAGACATTGGACTTGGCACAAGGCTTAGTCTCTCCTTACCTTCTCGCCGTGAGACCGCCATGTAAGAAACTCAATCCGCCCGCAGCTATACACCCCAGTCGGAATGTCCAGTACAATTTATGCTATTCAAACTCTCCTGTATGGAAAATAAACTAAGCCCAAGCTTCAAACGGTCCGTGTCCCCTGTGTTTTCAGTTTCTTCACCTTAGATCTGTTCTTGTAGTTACATTTGTAGTAGGGTCAGTCGGGCGCGTGAGCCGACGACGGCTCTATAGTGGCTTGAGACTTTAAACATCCGCTGTATCCGCTGTTTTAGTACGGCGACGAAAGACGGATCAACACAGAGTCAGAGCTAGACTGGCTTGCGGGTGGCACTGCTAGCAAAGGAGTAGCGTATTAACAGTTTTCAGACGGCTCAGTCAGATTTGTCTTGGTGACAAACCCATTAAAGTAGAATTGCTGTATCAACTTTCAAGTCAACCTGTTGTCAAAAAAGGTACGTGATTAGCTAACTTTGTTCCGCTTTGACTCTTGTCTGCATCTACAATTCTATAAACATGTCTGACAGACTATTACACCCACAAAACGTACACTAGAGGCTACGGCCGCTTAGAGACTAAATATTTGACATATCATATTTCATAGAAAAGGGTGTACATGTAAGTTTTGCGTGTTTTGCTGTCTTTTAAATCATACTTTTATATCTTCCATTATGTATTTCAATTATGAGTTACCGGCACACATCCAATTTCGGTCGCTGTACGATCGCTCAGCCATCGCCGTCTAGTGGAAAGGGGGCCTTTTCAAAATTTACAAGCAGAGGATGACCATCGACCGCAGGAAGGACAGTTAAGGTCACTCGGTCAAAGACAAAAATGTCGAGGTCAAGAGGACTTGACTGAAGACGATTTCTTACTACCCTGGTCCGGCTAGGTGAGGGCACATGTTCACCCCTGCAGGCTTTAAGACTGTATCAGGTGTTAGAAAATTTATAAATTGACTTTTTTTCTAAATACAGAATTATATTTCATCTGAATGAAATACGTTTTGAGTGTATCCTTGAAAAGCCATACTATGGCAAAAATACGGTAACGTATTTGAGAAACTTACAGTGCAAGGGGCGTGTCAAAGAATCGAATGCGATCAAAACTAAATTCGGGTTGACTTTTTAATGTCCAAGCGGATGTAAGAATAAAGCTCATTTCAAAACCTTGCCTTACCTATTCGGATACTATTCGGATATTATTTAGAGTATCAGCCGACTCAGAGTGTCCGTGTCACAGATATCTAGAGACCCATAACCGAGAATGTGGTATTAGTGTTCTCCAAGCAGAGGTTGGGTTGGGGGTAGTAGTGGCCGGGATTTCTTACAGCTCCCTCTAAATCCCGATTGTGACGAATGACTGTACTTGATGCCGTGTAACATCACTGTTGTTGACATGCCAGGTAATATAATGGCTGATGATTGAGTACGGCTAGATTTGATACGGTTCGTCACCCCCGCCGCGCGCCCTTGCTCCTTCGGCCGCTGGTGACTGTGTGTAAGTAAGGAAAGTCATGCCAGATGAAAGTCTGTCTGTCTTCATACAGCTACAGCTACTGCTGAAGGCTGTGTGCCCGACAAAACAAGAGTTAGAACACAGCAATGATAAAAGAAAATCTTACGGATGACATCCAAATGCGCATTAATTTTGCCTGATTTCGCCGAAAACACGCAGCCACACAAAAAAAATCCGTTCCCATTTTTCTTGAGTGTACAAGAGTAACAGTAAAAGTGTGGTTAGTACATGTAGCATTGATTGTAGCTTAGAAGTGACAGCAGTGTGGTAGCCTCGATAATACTAACTAGTGTCACTTTTTAGTTATCTGTGCTTTTTGAATACAGAAGTAAAAGTCTTGTTTGCTGGTATACCATTTTCGCTTCAATTCTTGTTACAACGTACGTCAGTTGGAAATTTAGGCATCTTGTTGTGTTTTTGCCCATCTCGTTTGATTCACTTTCTTGCACAGTATAAGTGTCGGAGTCTGAAGGAACATCGGCACCTAACTTTCCTGCGTTTAAACTTCCGTGTATTTGTTTGTCCAAGTACTAGTGTGTGTTCGCAGTGTTCAAATACTGTAAATGCAGAAATATTCGCGGTGGATTAATATTCGCGGTTTTCGCGGCGGCCGCTTCACCGCGAAATTAAATCCACCGCGAATATTTCGTCTGCTGGCGCCGCCTAAGGTGCCCCTTTTCCGCTCCATGTACATACTACTACTGTCTTTGTCACTGTATAATGAAATGTTTGACATACTTACTACGGTGAAGTCTTGACTGACGACACACATGTAGTTTTTTCATACGACCAACTGTATTACAGTACTGTACAGTATGTTCACCATGATACAAAGGTCGTACTACTGTATACTATTACGTATTGACAGGGTAGATACGATTAGATCAGTAACAGTTGCTCACGCAAGAACAAGTCAAAAGCATGGAAACTGTTCTATCCGTCTGTATAGGACCCTTACCGGGTAACCAGCAAGTGTTTTCCGACTGGCGGTTTGTAGAGGCGCCGGGCCCGGGTTTTACACGGCAGTTCGCGACTATAGTGCAGTGCTGAAAATGTATTGAATTTCGCGGGATGGCGCTACCGCGAAATTAAATCCACCGCGAAATGTCCATTTTGCCGCTACCGCGAAATTAAATCCCCGCGAAATAAAATGCATTTACAGTATTGCAGAGTGGCATGGCGTTAGGCTAAATATGGTCAACTCGAGACTTGTATGATGAGAGAGCTGGTTTGGCCTGGGTCCAAAGTTGGTGCGCTAGCCTTAGCCTGAAAAGTCCCGTCCGGGAATACAGGAAAATCTATAAACAGAAGTAGCCATAAATTTACAATAATGGATGAAAAAGAAAGTCAAAATTTCATGGATGTATGAGGTCTTCGAGTTCTAGTTTTATAGATGTATGGAATAAAAGAAGCCATCGATATGCATACAGATACCTTTTAAACCACTTTTAACGGTTATTTACCTTTACTGAAGCCTAGATATGAAAATGGGAACGAGGCTATGGATGGTGCTCCTGTTCGTCTCCGCCGTGCTATGTCAGGACAAGGCAAGACCCCTTAGGTGTCCACCTCGCTGCCTGTGTTACAAGTTTCTCCCTCACGTTAGCTGTCGACGGAAAAACATCAGGGAAATTTCACCGCACCTACCTCAAAGCATAAAACAACTTGACTACAGCAACAATATGATCAAGGTAACTTATTGTGCTTTTATCTTCATGGAGGTATTGTTTTCGGTTTGCTTGTAGTATCATTGTCTTCGATGTGTCAAAGTTTGTTACCAGACCACCAGAGAAAAATGGTGTAACTGGAGACTTGCAGAATTGGAAATGTATGGCCCAGTTCCAAAGTTGTTCCAACACTTGAATAAAAGTACAGTGGCAATATGACATTGAAGCAAATTGATTTTTTTAGGTTTTGGGTTGACCACTCCATTTGTGACAGTTAACATGCCCTGCTATTGTCAAACTGGTATTCAGGTGATATTCGGTTTTTGATAGTGAACAGTGTATTTTAGTGCACAGTTGATCTACATTTCAAACGCTGTCATTTTCTCGACAGAGTGTTCCAGACTTTGTCTTCAGTAAGATGGACAGGTTGGAGGAACTCAACCTGAACAAGAACATGCTGACGGAGGGTGGGATCACCCAGTTCTCCTTCCTCGGTCTGTACAACCTGGTCAAACTCTACCTGGCTAACAACCACTTCGGTGTCATCTCACGCTCCATGTTTCAGCATCTCAGCCGGCTCAAGTACCTGGACCTGGCAGGAAATCGGATCTATGAAGTGGAACTAGACGCATTCTACTACCTGCGGAACCTACAGAGCCTTGTTATGAAGTACGATAATCCTAGGACTCCTCTTCATTCATCAGCTTTACATATTAATACACTGCGTATGCTACGTCTGTATGGGAGGATGCCACACAAAACAGTTCCACGTGGCCTGTTCGCGTATCTGTATAATGTGGAGTACATTGAAATGTTTGACATGGGCATCAGAAGGGTGGATAGAGATCTGATATACGGTTCGCAGAAGTTGTGGGGCATCTCGATGGACATGAACAAGTTACGGGACTTGCCTGAGGACATCTTTCGGTATAACAAGAACTTGAAGAGCATAAGTTTAAGTTTTAATCGCTTCCGTGACGTACCGATGGCAGTTAAGCGAGTTACATGGCTGGAAAACCTGTACTTCAGTGGAAACCCTGTCAGAATGCTAACGCCACAGTCATTCGAAGGTTTGGAGGAACTGAAACTTCTCCACATTGGTGCTATTCCTGGGTTAGTCACGATCAGCAGGACATTCTTCTTGAACGTGCCAAATTTGCAATTTTTGTCGCTGTCTGGGAATCAACGGCTGAGGAAAATTCAGAAGGACGCCCTGCTGTACGTGCCAAAGTTAAAAATGCTCAGCA
This sequence comes from Branchiostoma floridae, assembly GCF_000003815.2. Taxonomy (NCBI): domain Eukaryota; kingdom Metazoa; phylum Chordata; class Leptocardii; order Amphioxiformes; family Branchiostomatidae; genus Branchiostoma; species Branchiostoma floridae. The sequence goes on along the minus strand of NC_049980.1, from coordinate 12,983,770 downwards.
TGGACAGGTGCAACCTAACAAGTTTGGACAAGTCCACTTTAAGCGGGGGGTATCTCCGGTTGGTCTCTATGGAGGACAACCCATGGTCGTGTGATTGTGATCTGAAGTGGCTGACAGAGTTTTTGGCAGGAGACGAGAAAGTGCGCGTGACCGGTAAAGAAAAGATGAGGTGCTCCCAGCCAAAACGGCTAGCAGGAATGAAACTTGAGCAGGTGCCACCGAATGAATTTATTTGTCGCTGAGAGTAAGCTGTCTGGAGCTGTCAAATCTTACTAGTTGATAGAGTTTTAGGAGAAATTTTATCTTACTTTGAAACATCAAGTCAGCAAAGACTAATTACAAATATTACTGCCTATCAGGCTTGAAAACAAAATTTTTTAACTTCAAAATTGTAAGAATGTAATTCAACAAAGGAAATTTTAATACCGGTGCTACTTTTTCTGACAATTAAATGTCAAGTAAAACTATATGTATATACTGTATATCAGTGACACTGTATAATAGTACCTTTACATACATAACTTTGCACAAAAACTAAGTGCACTCATTCAAAAATTAGTTTCAGTTCTTACAATAGGGCAGAAAGGACATAAATTAAAAGGTAGTCAAAACAATTTCCATATACAATGTAGGATTGAGGAGGACAAATTAACAGAAACAGCTAAGAAACTTAAACATAGGCCAGATTTTACATAAAGCTGCATTTTCATATAGCTGTACTAAAATACAAAGAAATATGAGTTTATTCTGATAGCAATATTACATATCTTGCTAATGTATTCAGATTACCAAATGCAATTGATATACCTCAATGATCTTTTTTTTTCTTAAGTACATGTACAATGTATTAATTTCTCTAAATACATCTATTTCTGCTTAGTACAATGTGGATATTTCACATTTTATCAAGGAGTTAACAACAAAATATGACTACTTTTGACTTTATTTATTTTGCACAATCTTTAAAAAGTTAACATAAAACAAGTTAAAGGAAGAAAGTACGTGCAGGGGGGAAGAAAAAAGCCTCGTGGCTTATACAAAGTCTTCCTCCAAAGTCACAAGATTGAATAGACGTGTAAAAATTATACATTAGACAATAATGTAACCAAAAGAATTATATCAATTAACAAAATGGAAATAAATCATAATAGTTCAATAATTGATCTGTACATGTGCATGCATCCATTACTGCTCAATAGTCAAAGATGGAAATTAATACATCTAATACAGTCAAACCTTTGCATAACGACAACCTGGCCATTGCGATTCCCGTTTTGTCAGTCCATTAGATTTAAGACAGGTTTGACTGTATTATAGCATTGATTGAGTACAAAATATGGAAGCCGTTAGAACTAATTTCATGTTCAGCTTTTGTATCATCAATCTTGATACTCTGCATGATTAAAACAAAATGTATCACTGCAAGTTGCATTTCTCCTATATTTCTCCTAAAGTAATGTCATGAGTTATCATACAATCATGTAGGACAGAATATACGAGGGTGAGTCAGAAAGTAATGCAAGTGGTTTAATAACAGATTCATTTTTCAATCGATTGGGTTGAAATTTGGCACAAATGTAGAAGCATATGTCTTCTCGACATTGAAAATTGTAAATTTGGTCTTTATCATTTTATGAGCAAATGAGTTGATTTCAAGTTCACCTTACCATTATATGCTTGTCAGACGATCAGTTCCTCTAAATCTGACCCATTGAAAATTACTGTAAGAGGTTGAAATAATACATGTATGATAACAAATGTCTCTATAGGTTGTATGCCAATTTTCATTTCTGATCTCCTAATGGTTCCTCATTTACAGCTGCTAGGATGGAGTAAGTTGTAATATAGAGCAAGTTTGATTTATACACAATTCGTGAGTTGTTGGTTAAAAGGCTACTTTTCCATTAACCAAAAGAAACGAAACTTTACACAGTCATTAACTGTTTAAACTTCAAGAAGTGTGCTAAGTTTTATTCTTCCTAGTTAATGGAAAAGTAGGCTACAGAAACTTTTAATAAACACACCGCAAATCGCATGACCTTGACAACCGCTTATACCTCACTCTACACCAGCAACGAAAAAAGAAAAACTGATCGCATTTTAAAGTTGAAAACAAACATGTGGCTTATAGAGAAATGCAGCTCATTACATGTGCAAGCTCAGTCTCCTACTGTAGCAAAAATTGGTTTAGAGAAATTGTTAATTGTACGTTAATTGGACCTCATTTTTCTTATGACGGGATTCCAAGGGTGTGGTCATCTTCAAATCAGCACAGTCACTCATAAAATAATGAACAACAAATTTAGATATTTTAATATCAAGAGGACATATGCCTCTACCTTTGTGCCAAATTTCAACTCATTCGATCAAAAAACGAGTCTGTTATGAAACCACTTGCATTACTTTCTGACTCACCCTCGTAGAAGTAAAACACATTTAGCCTTTTCTGACAAAGTAAATGTCTCAATCTCACTTTCTGCCCTTCTTGACATTGATGTCCCTCTTTTTGTTTCTATTTTTGTTCTTTACATTAACCTCTTGGTAGTAGTGGGCTCCAACTTTCTTTGTCTTCTGAGCTCGCTCCAGACTCCGTCTCTAGAAGTGGGACAAAGAATATGGTGGTAAAGGTAAGGTGAGATCATAACTGTCACTGACAAGTACATCAGATTCTGTATTTCAATGCGCACACCTACATATTAACTACAATGTAGCTAGCACACACCAAAAGCTGCCAACACAGCACCATTATCACATGCATGTGCATGACTTTTTTGGTAACCATTACTAAACGATATAAACTACATTTCATCTCATCCTAGAACTTTCAGAACAATTTTGCTCATGATACATGCTGTATGCATTATTGTTTGTTCCAGCCCCTTTCAACTAGAAGTTGCATCCAAACTGTGACCAAATTAACATATGACACTTTGCTCGACAACTTTCATAGATAACAACAAATCTTTTTTAAGTTAAGTATGTTTTGCTGTCTTCCAAATCATATTTTCCCATCATAATCCTATCATAGAATCAAGGGTCATACAAATCCAATTTCAGTTGCTCTACAGTCACTTAGTTCATGCCGGGGAAGGGGGTCTTAACAATTCTACATTGTACATCTGTTAGAATCTTAAATTTAGAACAGGCAGTACATGTATGTCCTCTTACCTGCTTTGCTGTTAACTTTTTCTTCTTCTCACTTTGCTCATGCTCCAGATCTCCCAAGTTCTCTGTCATCTTGGACTTCTTGCTCGGGGAAGGGGTGGCCTCCACACACAAAACATGAGGGTTCACCTTCACAGCATAATCATCTGGGGATAAAAAGAAGGAGGAAGAAATACTTTTCAAGGAAACAATGCCAATATACCTAGAGCACAACAATATTCAGGGTAGAGGTACAATGTAAAGTCTAACATCGACAACATGATGGCTTGTCACAAATATCCTGTATCTTGTAATTTTTTCTTTATTACACTTCATTCAAACCAAGATGTACACTGTCAGTAAAATGTAAAACAAATGAACATATTTATGGTTCAATGGACATGTGCTGTGGGTCTATTACATCTCAAAGCCTCTGACCTTTGACATATTACCCACAATGCATCACCCTGAACTTTTAGATAAAGTTGATTCTTTAAGGTAGCAGAACACAGTTTTTCGCCTATGGGGATTTACATGGTTAAGGACCCCAAAGTAAGGTGGTTCGACGACTAAAAAAATATATCAGGGTACAATCCACAAAATATGTGAAAATGAGGTTAAGTTTGTCTGCTCGTTTTCCCTGAAAGAACACTTTGAAATGACCCCCAGCGGAGGTCACCATACTGCAGCCGACACACGGAAGTAGCGGGAACCGGATTCGTGCGCGAAATTCTACCCAGCCAAACATACATCGTAACCTAACTCATACAGCCTCAAAACTTACGTATCCCTCTACTATTCACCACAGTTTCCGACTCGCTGACGTGCACAGAAAAAATTCTATGGCTTTTCAAAAACTGCGACGCCCTATTTTGTGCCCGATCTACTTTTGTCCACGGGGGTTGCCCATAAATACTGTGTTATGCGACCTTAATTGTGCAGTTGGAACTATGACAGGCTCATTAGCTTATATCATCTCACCTGACGCCTGCAGAAGCTCTGTCTCAGATGAAGGCATTTTCCCAGTTGGAGAAGAAACAACTTTATCACTTTTCATGCTGCCACTTTCCACAGGACCAGGTGTAGACTGTACATTCCAGCTGCTGGTAGATGCTACAGGGGTGGAGGCACTGGCCTCAGAGACTGTAGAGGCTACCCATTTTCCTGATGTTGACATCTGTGTGAGCTTTCTCTTCATGGCCTTTCTAACCTTTTTACTTACGGGATTTTTCAATACATACTGACTGTCCAGGCTCTCCCTGTCTTTAACCTTTCCTTTCTTTGCCTGAGAGCTAGTGGTACTCAATGGTTTGTTCTTTTGCCTCTTGCAAGGATCTATTGGCTCACTACCCTCAGCTGTTGCCTCAAACTCATCTCGCTCTACTGCTTTTTCTCCCATCTCTTTTTCTGCTGCTTTTACTTTTTCACTATCTGCTAGCTGTGAGGACCTTTCATTCTTCTGTACCTCTTCCCTGTTTGTATTTTCCTCTTCATTACTGACTCCTGTATCATCACTTTCACTGCTAGCATCTGATTGGATATCTTCCTCCCCTGGCTGCAGATCTTCTTCTTCTTCTTCTTCATCCCCATCATCTCTCCCGAGATCATCTTCCGACACGTAACTCTGATCTGCGCTGTAGCCGGACATGGTGCTGACCACGCCAGGAGACTGCGGCCCCAGCGGTTGTACATCATCACCTGAGAAGTCCAGCCCCACTATGATCTTACTCAAGTCCTGGGCTACCCTAGGCTGCCTCCTCTCCAGCTTCTCTTGCCTGGCTATCTTCATCTGTAACCGTTTCTCCTTGTTGGTCAGGCTCCCTGTTTCTCCCTGTGGAGAGGTGGGCACAGCTTCCTGCTCTGTTTCTGTGGAGGTTTCAGGTTCTGATGTGGTCACACAGGTGCTGTCCTCAGTCTCCCCAGCAGCAGGAACAAACTTGATGAGTGGTTGGCTCGAGCTTTCCGTCGCCTTGGATGGTTTCTAATGGTGTGATATAAAACCAATATTAGACTACACTCACTCACTATCCAGTTTATCATCTGTTTTTCTATGTCTTGCTAAGGGGGAGACATGCTTGCACATACATTAACACTGTGGCTTGATAGCAAACTGCCAGATGCCTAATGTCCTTTCAGTTAACAAATTCTCTTTAGCAGTTTTGGCACATGCCATGTTACAAATTTATCAAAATGACAAAACATGCTTAACCAATATCTGTAATTCGAATGCAGTGGAAAAACTTGTGGAGGATTGCATTTCCCATCCCTGTCACAAGGGGGCTCCCGGCAACTGTTGATGAACCATACCTGTATGTCCAAATCAGCCCCTGGTGGTTTTACAAAGTATGGCAGGCGGCCCCGCTGGAAGTCATTCAGCACCATCTTGGCGACAGTACTTACATCAGGCTCACCACCCTGCAGTGGAAGGTAGAGAAGTATGTTATACATGTAAGTTATGTAGAATCCTGTACTAAGGCTCATTAAGAGTGAAACCTTCAATTACTTTGTATCTGAATTTTCAAGATGTTGCAAGACCAAACTACTAACCATTTATTGGCAGACATACAAATTGGGATCAGGACCTGCAAAGGTTGGACGATCCCTAAATATCGAGCTGTAGTGAATACCAATTATATTACTATTCCTACCAAATGTGTTCTTTAGAACTTGCAAACTTGAGCCTTTTTCCTGCTGTGTGACAGGGGCATTATTATGTAAACCTATTGGTGGAAAGAGTTCTTATAATAGGCACTCAAACCTTTAGGAGTTTCCCTGTTCTTTTCGCCATGTTCTCCAAGAAGTCTGTAGCTCCATCCCAGGCAGGCAGCTTGTAAGTCTTGGTCAAGTACTCCTCCTTGACTCTCTCTAACACTGCAGGGATGTGGTATTCTGGTAATTTCACGTTTTCCACCCTGACCTGAGAAAAGAAGACAAAACAAGTTAAGAGGACAAAGATATATGCTGACTGAATGGAAAACTTTAATGGGAAGTCTTGAAATGTTTCCAGTAAACTGCAAATATAAAGCACAAGCACTTCAAAACCAACAACAGCCTTGTGCTTTCTATTCTTACGTACAGCGCTGAGACTTGGACACTAACAGGCACCCAGGAACAACGCCTGGATGCCTTTGACTCAAAATGCCAACGCAGGATCCTAGGGATCAGATGGTATGACCATGTCTCAAATACAACCCTACGTAGCATCACCAATCAGCCACCACTTTCCCATAAGATCCGCTCTGCCCGGCTCCGCCTCTTTGGCCACCTTGCCCGGGCAGAACCACCTCCCGAACCTGTCGTCCTGCTGAGAGAACCAAACCCCACTACCTGGTCCCGCCTCAGAGGACGACCTAGACGCACCTGGCTCGACCAACTGGCCAACGACCTACAGCAGACTGCCGGCCTTTCCATCGCCGCAGCCTGGGAGGCAACCAGAGACAGATCAACCTGGAGATCGGTATGCAGAGGCGCTACGCTCCTCTTCGGAGCAAGCGGAGCTGAGTGAGTGAGTGAGTGACTTCAAAATCCTTCCTATCCCTTCTTCTACAGAATTAAGTCCACACAAAAATGAATGAATTCACAGTATGTTGGCAGTTACTTTCTTTCATCTCTTTATTTCAAAGACAACAAAGGTCTACTACATAGTCTGAATCTATAG
>NC_049980.1:12973429-12976868 GCF_000003815.2 Branchiostoma floridae | reverse complement strand
TAGAAACTACTGGTAAAAAGAATTACCAAAAAGAAACCAAGGGTAACTATGAAAGGGTGTTCTTGTCGCTAATTCAGTAGTAATTGAGTTTGTTTACAAGGACGTATTGGTAGACAACTTTGCATATTCCTAAGTAAGAAGCAAGCTAATCTAGTTACCACTCCCTTGAGCACCAACTCTGTCTCTGTCTCAGTCTCAGATGGGTACACCACTCCTGGGCAGTCAATCAGATAGATACGCTTCATCAGGGTGATGTACTGCCACACCTGGGAACATGGGAAATCAAATTAAATGTCATAAAAAGTATCAACACAAGCTCTGATAAAAATATGTAACACTGTACAAAGCAGAAATGTGCTAATGTTTCATTGTTATAATTACATACCATGAATTTAATATCAAGCCTGTAATATACTTTGAACATCTTTTGTGAATGCCATTTGCAACATTGTTGAAAAATTTGAAAAACTATTAGATTTAGACACTAGAATTATTAAAGTATTGATCTTCTTGTGTTTGTGTTTGAGGAATTTTCTCAACTTCTGGTGCACTGTGTTGGTGGGTATGACAATAAAGGAATACAAGAATATTCTGCATAATCCACAGTTCCATCCCCCCTATGGTCATGATGGTACTGTGGATGATACTGATACACCGTGTTGTATTCTATATTTATTACCTGTACTATGACTGTCAGAAGCATTAGTCCAACACATGACAGCCTAGTAAGGAGTGGAACTGAACTGTTCAGATCTGCTTACCTTGGTCTCCCCAGCTATGGGTGCCACATTGCACACCTTCTTCCCACGCAGTGTGTTGATGATGGAACTCTTCCCCACATTTGGGTAGCCAATCAGACCAACACTTATCTGTTTCTTGTCTTGATGCAGCTGGAAAATGAGAACAGAAAGAAAAAAAATGAGAACAGAAAAAAACATTTTGGCAACCATTTTATTATTACATACAGACAATTCATCAATCTGTAGGAAATGATATTCTAAGTCTAGGAAAACAAATCCTAGACTAATAATACATGCTGATGAGTGTTACTAACATCTGGAGTCCAGATTGCCTCTACTAGTATTTCTACTAAAGATGGAGTTAAATGAATATATACATTAAAAATTTAAAGGTAGTCCAATTCTCACATGTGCTAGTCTAATCTACTGATCAGGTCTACATGTACTTCAAGTTTTGGCATTGTTAGCAATATGATCATACGGTATCAACATGCATTTATAATCATGTTTAATATTCATATATGATACTACACCATTTAAAAAACTGTAAATGCAGAAACTTTCACGGTGGTTTAATGTTCGCGGTTAAAACCACCCCGAACATTTTTATATAGCATTAACAGGCCTAGGCTACAGTGCATGGAGCTACCGCAAACTTAAAACCACAGCGAAAAGTCCTTTTTTCCGCTACCATGAAATCAAATCCCATAAATGCATTAACAGTAAGCATCTATTACGTTAAAGATATCTAAAAATAATAATCCAATAAGTTGAAAGATCAGGGCTACACACCTTTCCGAACTGCCTGAGTAGCTGGATAAGTGCCCCCTTACCAAATGGGTTGGTAACACTTGCATGCATGGCCAGGGTTGGGAACTCTGCTGACAGAATGGACACCCATCTTTGCTGTGGGGAGAACAAACAAACTGACGTTAATTCTTCACATGTTGCAACATGGACAACTACCAAATCCATTCAATCTGAATGGCATGGCTGATAGTGTTCCTAAAGGAACAACACCTGTGATATACATGTACATGTGGTACCAGGTACATGTACTAATATTTCCACTGTAAAATGTGCACAATCCTAACAGAGCTTTGGTTGCATTTGTCTATTGCCAGAGGGTAGCCAAATGCAGAAATTGATACTTAGAGACCAAGCACAATTTTCATCTGAAAATCTATCCATCACAAAGGATGGCCGGGGCATGGGATCTATGAACATCAACCATTTTCAAAAATTGCTATAGAGAGCACCAGGCTTATCATTAATCATGTAACCTAAAGCATGCAGACTTAATGGCCGATCAACTTTTTGCTGTCTGACTCATCACAATATAGTTCAGTTTAATTCAATGTGGCTGCTCAAAGTATGCTGAAGGTGTACATGTGACTCTCCTGTTCCTTACTAGACAAATAACTCAAGGTCACAAAGTCCCTTTGTAAGCACATCTGTAACCTTATCAGCAGCAGGCATATCGAGGTTCACAACTACATGTACAATACACCATTTATCAACTTGAATAGACCTATTTATCTTTTGAAATGATTAATGCACTTTATCTAAAAGGTTTAATTTGTTGGCTGTCAAGAGGATGTTGATGCATGCTGCTACTGTACACCTTTTAAAATAAACCAGTCAATTGATGTTTTTAAATGTTCCTTTACTTTAGGCCACGCCAATTCTATTTGTTGCTTCTCCTATGTCCCAACCCTATTTTTTCCGATTTGAAAAAACAAACAAATGACTTTTCAAATTGATGGCCACACCTCTTGTTGACAAAATTTCACTGACTCTCCTTTCTCAAATTAACTATGGGCCTCAAATTTCAGTAGCTGTACGTGCCTATTTTGGACGGTACATTTATCATTTTTCTTCAAACTTTGAACTTTTCTACCGGGGATCCCCTATTATATATAGATGTTGAAATGTTGTCATTTCTGTTGTGTAACTTGAACAAGCCCCTCAATCTCTCCTATCCCCGGCTTTTTGCAAAAGTTTTTTTTCCACCGACCAAACCAATTTTTTTTCTGAAAAAATTCGAGAAACAACAAATAAAATTGGTGTGGCCTTAGGATCAGTAAAATCAATCTCAAGATAGAGCATTATCAGCTGCTTGGGATATTGCCATCATACTGGAAATTATTCAGATTATATTGGACCTTGTGCAGTTTGTTTACATCAAGGACAAATATCTTGCATAGATACAGTAAAATCATTCTGCCCATTAGGTGAACACTTCAGGAAAGAACTTAAAAACCCAAGTCCATTATTTCTAAATATATCTTGAAATGTTACCCTTTGAAAGTAATACAAACAAAATTTTAGCCAGTCAACCCCTGACATATAGCATTTTGTAGCCAACCTCACAACATTTATGCAAGGTGCCAGTACATGCAGGTACATGTGCTTGTACTTTCACTTTTATGTACACCCCTCTTTTCAAATGAAGTGGGTTCTCCCTTTCAGTCACATGACTTTTGAACAGCCAAATTTGGCTGGAGGCATCCTCCAAAAGATGACATCATCCCCCTGCTATTGGGTGGCCCCACCACATGCCTGTGACTGGGAACACCAACACAACCTTTGTGTGTGCTGGGCAGTGGGGCTGTCCTACCCACTACAGTGCCTCTGACATGACAGGGACGGAAGCCCTCTATCCAACACTGAAGCACGCAGGAGACCTGCTGGAACCT
>NC_049980.1:12891438-12970559 GCF_000003815.2 Branchiostoma floridae | reverse complement strand
GACATCCTAACTATGCATAGGAGCTGTTTGATGGAAGGTAAGCTGTAATGGTGGTGATCATTTATTGAATGGATTTCCAAGTGTTACATTTTTGTCAGAGTAACTAGTGAGAGTGAATACATTGATCTACAGACCGGCTGACAACATGTTATCATGCCCTTTTGTGTACAGTGGTGTCATGATCCATAACACATACATGTCAATGGACAAGCAACAAGGACATGTTGTACAGAACTGTTGCCAACCTTACTCCAGCAGATTTTAAGCAAACATTTCTGATATCGCACCTTCTTTCTGGGAATTCTGTATAATGTGTAAGTTGTATACATGTATATTGGCATATCATACTCAATCATTCCCTTCCAAAGGACTTAATGTCAAGTTGAACAATAGTTACATATTCTTAATAAGCATTTTACAAGGTTCAAACAGAACATACAAATTTTTGTACAACATATTTGTATATTAGAAATGAAGATTCATTGTGTTCCATTCACTGGTATTCAGCATTTTTTTTCAGTCAGTGTACTAATGTTATTTCAAAGATATCTCCTTGACAACCAAGTCTTCACCCAAGTACATTTAGTGTTTATTCATTCATTGGCAAATAATGTATGCCCTTGTTATTTCATTATCTTATTTCATCTACGGTCTAAAAATGTAATCTTATAATGTAAAAATATACATCACCGGTATATAGATAATATCTGTGGCTGTATAATGTGTAACTATGGCAAATGCTCACTAACCCAGTAGCACAACGTTTGACATGCGATCACTGACAATTGCATGTAGAAACCGCATGCAGAAACATTTCTTGATCTGTATATAAATGGGCCGCACTATTGTCACTTGTAATGAAAAGGGGAAAATTCAGAGTGGAAAATCATGGGCTTCACAGGTTACCGTTTCGGATCTACCTGGTCTACTGGGTACTAGACTGTATGGATCCCTGATGCCCCGGAGCGGCATGAGTCATTCTGTATCCGATTCTATTGTCCCGGCTCTAATTACTCTAACTGGCTGCAGGTCTAGCACCTATTTTGTGGCCAGCAAAACCTGTTAAGCTTAAAGTATCAACATGTACACATGTACTGAAGGACAGAAGAATGACAAAATCGCCATAACAAATACAGTCTACCAGATGTTGATCCGTTAGTCATTTCAGATGAGTCATTTCAAGTTTTCAGTATGCAACTCATAATTTCAAAGAAAGATTAATATACAGGGTGGGGGTGTCTAGGTAGGAAAATATTGAATATCTGCACATTTCTATGATTGGTGATTCATAGGTAAGAGACTCGGTGTATTTTTCCATTGTAATATATCAACATCTCGACAAACATTCAGTCAATAACAAGTGCAATTTTATCACTGTGTTCCATCATTTGATATCAATATCTTTACATTTGTTGCAATTAGTATCGTGTAATATTAATGGACTGAAGTAACTGACTTATACATAATTCCCAAACATACACATGCATTGGGAAAGCTAATTTCGTCCACCAATACATTTCATGGGGGCCTGCATGAGAGGAAACTGTAAAATTGAATGCCCTATGCTAATTCTCAATAATGCAATATGCTACCTTCTGTAGACTGCCTTTGCTTTATGCTTAACTCGGACATCAGATTATACATCAGATTGCTCTAATATTGCTCAGATTGAGACTTGAACCTCCTGGCTAAGAATCATGTCAAATTAAAAGGGCTGATTTTAATATTCTCCACCTGTAAAAAAAGGACATCAACACACATGCAATGTCAATGGTTTGCTGTGGACTTGTACTAGTACTAGATTATCATAAATTTAGACCTACCATACTCTACATTTATGACAGGCTTTTAGTCAGTGTATAGATGGTGCATAGACCATAAAAATGACATATTATGTGTGGGAGACAAGTGTTCAACTGGATGCTTCCAAATGATGCCTGTGGTATGGCCCTAATTATGCCTTTTCAAAAAAGACCCCAGGGAAAGGAAAATGTAATAACCAGATGTGTGCAAGCAATCTGATATCACTAATTATCATGATAAAGGGAGCATCAGAATACATCATTCTTAAAATATGTAAGCACTCTCATATGCATGGAATTGCTATGTTCTTTTTTGGCCAAACAGAATAATTGCAGCATAATATCAATACATTTGTCGCTTAGGTATAACTATAAGGTATATGCAGCAACCTTTTGCTAGCATGTTGCACACAGAGATAAGGCCACAACAATTTAATTTCTTGGTTCACGGATTCGCTCGCTCCTATTTTTTGGAAAATGAAAAAAAAAAAAAAATTACCACTCTGCAAATTTTCACCATTAATGAAACCATTCACCAACTTTCTGGTGTAGCAAATTGGCCTTTATATTATAAGCTCCTTAAAATGTGGGTATTATTACTGCAGTTATATTTTTCATTCATGAAGAATGGGACAAACATAAAAACTGACACTACTTTTGTAATTTTCAACGAACAGGTGCTGTTACTCTACAGTATTAGTGTTTTTGTGACATGCGGTCAACCGAACGTGACGTCATCGTCGGCAACGACGGACAGCCCTAAGCAAGTAAGCAGTGTTTTTGTACTTTTTTCAAGCTGAAAACTTTTTATTCTTTATGTTTTGGATTAGCCCTTATCTTGACCCCAACCATTTTACAATTTTTTTCCGCCCTGTCGCTCCATATTTTTTATGAAAAAATCCGTGAACCAAGAAATTCAATTGGTGTGGCCTAACTGGCAAAATCAATTTGATTTTTTTCTTCTCTATCAACATAGCTTTGTGTATTATTGTTAAAGGGAGGCTCAATATTTGAATAGTGCCAGTAGTGAACAAGGATGATATGAATACAAAATAAATTTATATCTAGTGACTTACTGGGGAACAGGAATTGACCAGGGAGGTTGAATGGAACCTCCTTGGGCAGACTGATATAGACAGTCGTGTATGCTGCATACTAATTTCTTACTTCTGCTCCCATTCTTACAGTTATACAGAGAAAAGAGCAGCTGAGACTAATATTTTGAATAACTAAGATTTCCAAATTTGGAGATAGTAGTATCAAGGTATATCTACTGTAAGTGTAGCATGTATTTTGTCTGATGCAATTAGCACAGATAACAGCAAACCCAGAGAAAAAGGGCAGGATCCTGATAGCTACAGTCCCTATAAAGTTTCCTGACATGGATGCACAGGAAATGACAGCATTCATTTACACATTTATCTCTAAAACCAGCTGTTCTCTCAGATGGCTGATGTACTATACTTAAAATCTATCCTATAAATATTGAATGCAAACCATTAAATCATAATGAATTATGCTTATGATTTACTAAAACACAATGTATCCATCCAGTATAATTCTCAATAAGCACAATTTTCACAAAGTATACTAGTTACTACAACAGTTACTATTGCATGCCAACTTCTAATTTCTGGATTTAAAGGTTATTTGACCAGCACCCATTTTGGATTTTTCATTATACCCAAATTCTTCTTCAAATTAAATGATATGACATGTCATATGTCAGTCCTTTCTTACATAAGCATTTGTCACTGGATATACTAGTACTTATATATGTAGCATCTATTTATACATCTGTTTACAAATGCCTTTGCAGCCGCTATGTTAGAGTACAGTGTTAGGGCAAGACCTAAATTTCCAACAAGAAGCTAAGCACGTCAACATGAAAGGCATAGCCAAAGAGCCACACATTCTCCAGCATTCTTATTTAACCCATGGCCCAAGTATGAAACTGGTGGTCCCCAATTTACCAAAAATGGATGGAGCATTTCAATATATGATTGTGACTTTAATATGAGTCTGTTGAGTGCTTATCGGCGAATCAGTTTAATAATAGTCCAATGGCACACACTTACATAGTCCAATAGATTAATATTCACGATTGAGTAGCCTTAGCACTGAAGCTAAATAACTTTTCTGAGTACTTGTTTATCCTCCCACAACATTTGACTAACATTTTCATGTAACATTAACTTATTCTAAAGACAGTTGCAAACCATTTCAAGAGAGGTTGAATCACAAGGCAGGTTATGTTTATCTACATTAAACTATGAGTATGAGCCCTACAATGAAAAAGCTGCTGTCACATCTAATCTTGTCTTTCAAAAGCAATATAACAAGAATCATGCCAATTTTCATTGTGGTCAATTGTACCATACTGTAAAAAGCAACAAAGAATTAAAACTGTGAATTCATGGGGTACCATCTCCCTTGTATGACTAGTTTTCAACTGCAAATTTATATATTTTTCATTATACAGCCGAAACCTTCTTCTCCCTTATACCGTGAAATAAAACTCACAGCAAAAGTAAATGAACTTACAGTCACAGTGATTGTCTGACATTTCTGACATCATGCAAAACCTTTTTCTGAAGAAAGCACGGAAGATCTAAGACTGGCTTACTGGCAATTGCTTTCACCTGACTGCTGACTGCGGATCCTCAAAGAAGGTGTGATTGTCATTAATGATAGCCAGTGAAAGACAGGACATTAGAGGAGCGGAAGGAAGCCTGCCTCTCTTTGTCACACCCGACAATACAATACAAAAGGTCAAATGAATGACCAGTGATGTAAAAGGTCATTTTCTCAGGTCATCAGGTATGGGACAAAGCTATCTGCATGGCTCCAAAGTCAATTTGGGAATAGGTGCACACAAAAAAATACAATAAAGTCAACTGTCAGCAAAACCCTATAACAAACCTTTTTGACTCCCTTCTGAGTTTAAATCAATAATTTTATAGCTTACTATGAAATTATACGTAAGAAGTACAACAAAATGTTGAAAGTTTTGTCTTTTTTGTGATATTTAAATGTACTTCTAAGTTTGGTGCACAGCTCTAATTTTGGATGCACAGACTGAAGTGCACATGTACCCATTGATATAATTTAGCTCTATGCAAAGCCAGGTATGAGTCAGTGCTAACTGATATGCTCCAATTACTTTTAGCTTTACCTGGCAATTTGCACATCTTCCCAGTTACCTCATTCATTTGCAATGCTAATCTAAGTATTTTGCATAATCATCAGACTGTGAGCTGCTTTGAAGCAACTTATAATTGCCTGATAATATGTGATATTGCAGGTGTGTATTGTGCTCTTTTGTATTTGTCAGACAATTTTGTGAAAAGAAAATGAGAGTTTGAGATACATGTATGAAAACAACACCAAATTTTATCGCCACACTGAAGTTTATAAAAAAACAAACTGAACAATACAACATAAAAGAAAAATTATTTTTTTACACACCCGTGGGAGAAAAAAACAGTGTGCTTCAATCACTTTCAGTACTAAATAGCGCTGTTTGCATCACAACGAGGTGTGACTAATTGAAAAATTAGCATTTTTTTTACTTGTAACACCCCCATGGTGTTAGATTCAGAGACCCATATCACTTTTATAAAAGACAGCAATCAATTAGATGGGCAGTATGTCATCACCTCAGCAATATAACTATCATGTACAAACAAGCCATTTGCAACAGAACAATTAATAATCGTGCAGCAAAGATCAGCAATCAAGCTTAATTCTTATCTGATACTTGATAGCATTTCTTTTATTTGTTCCAGTCAAGGAGGTTAAAAAACCTCCTTGTTCCAGTAAATTCACCTTATCAAAACATGGATCTACCATACTTACAATACATCGGCGGCCTTCTCTATAAGTATAATATAACAACTAAGTAATTTTTAGTAATATGTACCAGTTAACAATTGTCTGTTGTAGTACAAAATGTAGTACATGGAATCTATTGTTTTCTATCTTTTCAAGAACACTTAAATGGAGGAGTCTGTAAAACTGGGTTCTATTTTCTTGATCTTAGTCTGCAGTGAACTCTCGTAGCAAATTCTCGACATTGACAATATGCAGTTCAGTTATCTGACTATGATCTGAGGATAAATTATCCATAAGCTATACTAATACTTGATATACAAAAAGATAAACGTGTATATACAGACCCTGACCTCTCATTGCAAATATTGTTGTCGATGATATGATGTTATATACTCCATTTTAGATGATATGTAAGTTATCCTACACCATGTACATACAAATGTTCTTTTTTTTAATTTGTATTGTTTATGTGTTTGTCAGCAGGGCTAGCCCTTTGTAATAGCCATAGGCTAGTTGGGCAGCCCTGGCTGTGTGTTCGGTGCAGCCAAACCAATAAATAAATAAATAAATAAATGTGATTTGCTTATCTCACTAACGATGTTCATTTTCCTTCCATTAGATTTAGAACATGTATCAAACATGCGACAGCTGGTAGAATGGACTATATCACACTACATTCAGGAAGGTGTATTGGTTTGTCAGGCTGTTTCACATGAAATATAGCTATGGGGCCCAAAATTGCCATGTTTCTTTGAGACCTGAATAACAACTCACATTGAATCAAAAGTTATACAAATCTTTTAAACAAATATGCCAATTGCCAACAGACATACACAACCAAAAACAGTCCCCCCGTTAGAGGTTACATCATTCCCAGAGGTAAGAAGCCAGTGAGGGAAAAAAAAAACAGCCAGATTCCTCCACAGATGGCATCATGGCACTGAATTATTCAGCCTCTCATTCAACTGCAAGTCAATTTAGCCCATGTCACTACAATGAAAAAATGGACCAACATTAACATGACTTCAGCATGATGACAATGATCACTTTAAATCCCATAATCACTTCATCCAAACACTTTTGGGATTCATTGAGAGGGGAGAGAAAAGGGATTGGGTCATTTCACCAGTTTATAGATGTTTTATTGTTATGGAAAATTCAATTTTCGCTCCATAAAAGACTTGAAAACCTAAACCCCTAAATCCCTTAATGATGCTGCCTATAAATTTGACAGCCGTTGGGATGATTTCACATTTGAGCTTTTGCAGCAGAGAAAGGTTGTCCAGAAGAAACAGGTTAGTGTTGTTAGATATTGGACCTTCCTGAAACATGTTAGAGGTAGAATTTTTACTATAGTATACTGTAAATCCCACGTTATGTCATTAATTAGTTAAACAATGAAGTTCTGCTGGTAAAAGAAGAAGAAAGAAATGTGTTTTCACAGTTCAGGACAATGGATTGTGCCATAGGGCTTCTGTGCTAGGTGAAGAAGAAAAGAAACAGTTTTCACAGCTTAGAACTTCATGTGTTGACACAGCAAGATCCAAAGTGACAAGTAACAATGACTTAAGCATTTGTTTTGCAGCCTGGAGGGATAAAACAAATTTTATCTAAGAAGATCTTAAGTCAAAACTGCCTAAGAAGACAACTAATGGGAATAGAGTTGGATCTTTGATATGGTCAGGTGGTTGACTATACACAGGATTCTTCATGTTTGTGTCAATGGGGAAAATTATCGCATTGGCTGGATCATCATGATCCGTAAATAAAATTAGAATGTTTCTGATGTTTTATGGGGTTTGCTCTGGTGACAAATCAAAGGCAATATACCAGCCTACATCCACAGTCATCCTGTACAGGTGACCACATCTACATCAATAGTTTCAATACCATCTGGGTCATGACACAAGTTGGAAAATTTGCAACAAGATATGCTGTGAACAATCACTGGAGGGTTTGGCATGCTGTACACTGAGTCATTGTTTGTTACCAAATATTCAAATTAAAGTCAGGTATGTGTGTTAAAGTTTCTGGAATACTTCCACCTTCCGCCTACACAGTGTGTGTTCTGCCTTTGAAACTTTTGCCATCTGTATCTGAAAGTCCATACTTAAAGACTTAAATGTTTGCATCATAATTCAGTATTCATGACAAAATTTCTATTTACGAACAGATGAAAGGATACAATACTTTAGGTTAGAGATATTTGTCTTCTTGCTACTGTTTGGTACAAAACCTTGAACTATGTCAGTGCCACAATCACAGCAACCAGGTGTTGTTCATGAATATTCAAGGCAGGAAATGTGTAACATAACTGGGATACCATAAGGACATGAATGACACAGTCACACCTGTAAGTGACCACTTCTACATAAATATCACCTTGTCAATATTACCAATTGCTGGTGGTCCCTTAGAGAATTTTTTTCCAGTGACACAATTACAACCATTAAGAATCCTGCCTATAGTGACCACTCGTCCACATTGACCTGTTTTAGTTTTAATTCAATGTAGGTGACGTATTCTTCTGAGGCCCCTTTACACTAAACTGCGATCCTGAGTTTGACTATTAGACTAAGGCGAGCTAAACTGGATTCATGTCACTCCAATGATTGTAATAAGATATATAAAATACAATAAAACAATGGGAACTTTTGTTCTTTGTCCATAAAATCTATTGACAATAACTTGAATAAGCAGTTTGTCGATTGGGTACCTCAGCAGTCATAGACCATACTGGAAGGGGGAGGGGGGTGGAACATGTAAAGTTGTTGCTATTCATGCACATGAGGATGGGCATACGTTAGCTATAGGTAATATTGCTGATGCCATCAGTACAGACAACTTGTTGACAACACCATTTGTCACATGCACGTGTACCTGTTCCTGACGCACTTAACCAGCGCCAGATGGAATCTATTGATTAGAAATAGAATGCAGAAAGGATCTAATTGGAGTACACCAATGCCAATCAACTTTCTCTTCAATACTAGTAAATAACCTGGAACATATTAGCTATAGGAAAGAACCTCATGTACTCAGATGTAGTTGAACTGTTTGTAGTTGAACTGTTATAAGATATTCTCCACAAAAAATGAGTCAGAGTGTGATAAGATCATTTAAAGATATTAATGACATTATTGATGGAAAAGATGCCAATGCTTGCAATTGATTTCCAAAAATTTTTTGCCTTTTATTACGTATCACTACCATACAGTATATTCTATTCAATCTCATCCACAAGAGTATTCCTTGGTACCTTCCCATGTTTTCTGGGTGTCCATTTGCTTACTGACTGAATGGGCCATCAGACAGCCTCAAATGTTAGTCTGTGATGCTGAAATACCACGTAGAGTTGCTCTGCTGATAACAGACACGGTGATGAAAGAGTTTGCAAGGGAAGTAAATGCCAATCTAACTACATTGGCAATTTCCCTCTTCCAAATTCTCATCAGCACAAAGAAAACCCACAATGACTTGATTATATAGATGGCATCATGATCAGCACATGCATCAGTTTTTGTCTGTTTCAAAAGAACAAACAGTGTATAAACACAGATAAGCTACAAAATTATATGCTGTAAATTGCAAAAGAATATTGGGAAACAGAATGATACTTATGCCCTAAAATGCCTCCTTTCCTATCATTTCTGTATCAGTACAACTAAGCTGAAAAATGTATTTCAAGCCATAAGCAAAGTCTTTCCAAGTCAGATTGAAAGAAGAACAAGAATTTAGAATTTATTGTTCACTTTGGTATACATGTGATGTGTATGTGATCCATCATTTGTTCAACCTTCTTGGCCACTTAGATTTTTGATAACGGCTACTTTATTGGTCCAGCCTTTTTTCTGTCTCGCTGTCATTGGCTTTGGGATGCTCTGGGGATGTCATCCATATAATCCAATCAGAATGGCCTAATTGAAATGGAAATGCTGACTGAGTTTTTCTCAGGGAATAATTCATGAGCCGAGTTCTGTCCAATCAATCAGGTCTCCAAGTACGTGCCCTTTTCCAGCTTGTTAATCTGTACGGCAGGCTGTGCAGTGACATTGCATGCCAGTGGTCATGACTACTCTCTTGTATCATTATATTATATCAACTCTTCAAGGGGGCCAAATCACATTCTCAACAACCTTCAGATGCAATTTATTGATCTCCAGAAGGTCACTGATTGTTGGCATCGCCTGTGAGTGAAGCAAATTTTTTCACCAGTATCTTTTCTGTGCTCAATGACCAGTGAACATAGGTAGGTATCTAAAAGAAGACAGTCGTATCACTGCTGTAAGTGCTCTTTTAGAGCACCCAGACTCAAAGCCAACATCCAGTATTGACTGACAGTTTTTCTACTCCATATCTTCCAGGTCTGCCACCAACGAATCATCAGTGAAGTGACCTCTCCATTGCAGAATGTTGCCAAGGTCATTCCTACACACACAGGCATGGCTGCTGGTCTACATGGCTGTATGGCTGACGGAATGTGCTGCCGACTGCCCCAAAAAATGCAGGTGTTCAGATAGCCAAGTCAGCTGCATTGCACAACAGCTAGAAGAGGTTTGTACAACTTGTCTTCTTCTACTGACCAAGCTTAAAGCTTATCATGTTGAAATGTTGAAAAGAGACAAGTAAAGAATATCTATGTACATGTATCATACTATGGTAAAATTCCTAAAATCTATGAGCAAGCAGATGTCTGTTAGCAACTCGCAAATGTATATAGGATGATTTAAATACTGAAGAATGAAATATACAGTCAAACCTGTCTATAGCGGCCACTCAAGGGACTGGTCAAAATTGGCCACTATAGAGAGGTGGCCACTATAGAGAATATGCTAATTAATTGACCACAAGCAATAAGTTACACATGGTTTTAGTACCCACTGATCTTTATTCACATAATACAGTACTGTACATGTACTGCAATGATTTTACACTATATGTATTAAGAAAACAAAAGCTATAAAAAGTTTTAAATATTCTACAGTTGATATTGTCTGAAGAGACCGGTATCGTCATATCTCTATGATCTTTCGTCTTGTATCCTTTGATACTTCGCCGTCCGTGTGTTCCCTCCCGCGTTCACACGTCAGGTTCGCCTATTATGCTAATGTGGTACTCACAAGAAAAGTCTCGTCATTTTAGACTTATCTCTTAATAACTGTAAGAATAAAATCCACCATAGTCTGAAGTTCATATCATTTTGTCTTTGTAACAATTCATTTAGAAAGTTTTTGTGATAAAAATTAACCTAAGCGATAGTGTATTAGAACGTAACTTTAACGCAATTTACCTCTGTAATATTGGTGTCGTCTATTGACCTTATATGACATCGCTTGTCGGCGGGTATGGGTAGCGCCAGTTTACGAAGTTTTGTTTTGAAAATAGATCAAAGAGGTTTTAAATCCGGCATAGGGTGACGATACGGCAGCTGTATATGGCCGAACGCGTGCCGAAACATAGATCAGCGGTCCGCGTGGCCGTAATCGGCAGTGTTTTTGTACCTGCGGGACCGGAAATCGTGTGGCCGTGGCCGCGTTGGACAGGTGGCCGCTAAGCCTATTTCTTAATCATTACGAATCCAAGGGACCGACAAAAAGTGGCCACTATGGGCAGGTGGCCGTTATGCAAAGGTGGCCGCTAATGGATGCAGGTTTGACTGTAGCTTCAAGTTTGCCAGTCTCTGTAAGCTACTGCAGTTTCTGTCTGTTTTGTGAGAGTGCTCAGGAGGGCATGAAATCTGCTATCTCTTATTGCCTTGTCACAACAATTGTCTTCAATTCAACTCCAGTTTAATGCACTGAATTCAAGTCAAAGCAAGGTTTATTTCACCACAATATGTTGTTTGTCATATCGCCCTATGGGGGATCAAGGATAATACTCAGTCTAAAAAAGTCACATCTAAGCACAGTTTACTTTGTTTCCCTTCAGGTGCCCTCTGCAATCCCAGTCACCACATCCAATCTGAACCTCCACCACAACAGGATCAGAATCATTTCCAGCTCCTCTCTGGCAAATCTCCCCTACCTTCTTACCCTGGACCTGAGCTCCAACCAGATCCCAGGACTGATCGAGACCGCCTTCCAGTCCAACCGCCTGCTGGAACGTCTGATTCTCAGCAGTAACCAGCTCCCGGCTGTCCCCAAGGCAATCAGGCACCTGTACAACCTGAAGTACATATACCTGGAGGCTAACCGCATCAAGTCTGTGTCCGCGAGCGACTTCCGTGGACTTTTCAACCTCCAGGATCTGGTCTTACTGAGTAATCCCCAACTGTCTTACATCCACAAGGACGCCTTCAAGGACCTGACAAGTCTGCGGACACTGATGATCGGATACTGCAGCCTGCAGACTATAGACTCTAACCTGTTTAAGAACAAGGACTTACAGGCGGTTGGGCTGTACAGTAACCCGTGGAAGTGTGACTGCAGGTTGAAGTGGCTGTGGTACTGGATGTCGATAACAAACACGACTTTCGTCTACCAGTACGACATCAAATGCATGACACCCGCCCTGTACGAGGGGTTCCCGGTGCACAGTCTCAGGGCAGGTGCATTCAAGTGCGAGGGAATGGGAGGATATGGAAATGATGTATTTACAATATCCACAGACACTACGCAGTGGGGTGTTCAGGACAGAACAAGAGTGCTTGCAGGGGGAGGGGGCTTGACTGATATCCATTCTACTGAGTTCCAAGAATTTGCAGTGACGGTGTGTGCATCTGTGGCTGCCTCTGCAGTGTTTCTGGTGTTACTGGGGTGTGCCTCTGTGTGGCTGAGGAAGGCCTGGAGGGAGAGAAAGGTACTGACAAAACAGAAGAGGAATGACGCCATCTTGTTCCGGTATATCAAGACACAGGTTCGTAGAAGTTACCTCCCGCCATACTGGGTACACGAGCCGCCACCACAGTACACAGAGACCGCCGAACAGACAGATCCACCAACAGTTCAAGTCCAGCTACATCAGAGAAGCAACAGTCAGTCAAGTGACCAAGAGGCTCCACAAATTATACACTTACAGATAAGCAGCATCGGGGAGTCCATAACTGCTGATCAACAACAGCACAGTGACATGGCAATCAGGCGAGTGCAAAGTAACACTCCAAGAAGTAATGGAAGCATACACATATCATCAAGCCCACAAGACAGCACAAGACAAAAAGATTTCACCAGAAGTTTAGAGAGTGTGGATACTGAGAGTGAGTCTTCGGATGTGTTTGTAGACTGCAGTGAAAATTTTCTGGATGAGACGGTTATGCACACAGAACTTACAAGAGAGGAAAGCCTGAGGCAAGCTAGAAGAATCCTTCAGGGTAGGCCATCAGGGGACAGGGACAGTTTTGCAGAGATGGACACAGGGGCAGGCAGACTTAACAGAGAAGAAAGTTTACGTCATGCCCTGAGGGATCTGCAAAGACAATCACAAGTGCTGGACACACCCGTCAGCCAGAGTTCTGAAGAACCTCAAGCACAGCCCAAACAACTTACTCGGGAGGAGAGCCTGAGGAGAGCCTTACGCAGTTTGCAACAGAGACAAAGGCACAGTTTTCACGCATCGAGTTCCAGTGATAATGGCAGCAGTACGCCCGACCTCCATGTAACCACCAGGCAAGGGGCACACATGAGGCGATCTCTGAGACACTACCGAGGATGGTCATACAATGGTGTAAGCCTTGACAGGAACAGTGGTGAGAGACCCGAGGAGAGAGGAACAGCACCACTAGATAGTCTCACACCACAGGAGAGTCAGAGCTCACATTGTGGCACAGCAGAAGGACCTGGTGATGAATGTAGTGGTCTGAGTGATGTGTCCACTAAGCAATCTCGTGCTGCTAGGGAAGAAAGACTTCGGGAAGCTTTGAGGAATCTCCAGAGAAGCTCTAGATGTGAGGAGAGCTGCACGAGCCAACACAACCACAGCACACAGACTGATAACTCTCGCCATTCTGAGGCACCAAAACAAAATGGCAGCCAGCTACAGCCAGACAGTCAGACCACAGAAAAGGAAATGGTAACTGCACTGTAAGCACTGTACACGGACAAATACGTTCAACAAAAGGCTTGCCATATTATAATCAAGAAAGGTAAATCTAACCTTTCCACTGCTCTAACCTGGAAACCAACAATAAGGATTCAGTTATCTCTTATGATCAATAATACCATTACCAACAACAACAAAATAATGGTATTCCTTTAGCAAATGTCTAAAGTAATATAATGTACCACTGTAAGAAACCTAGATACCTAACATCTTATAATGTAGCCATTTTTCTACACAGTAATAAGTAATGAATACTAAAGATATACATGATTCCGTAGAAACTGTGAAGATACGATACCAAGTCTGTTCTGTACCGAGTGTGATGTGATGGTCTTGTTCAAAGGTAAATGTTCAGTTAGAGGGTTACAACTTACATCTCAAATGTTGTCAAAAATCATCAAAGCAAAGATAGGTAGTTCAAACTTCTTATTCTGGTTAGTGCTGTGCCTTTCTTGTACCATCTATTCTACAGCAAACACAAGATATAGACGACCAGAAGCAACAACTTATTTGATAAAAAAACACAGATTTCAGAAAAGAAACCACATGCAGTGTTATTAGAGCATACCTGTAACTAAATTGTATTGAAACTTTTTACTTTATGCATTTCGGTTTAGTCAATCTATACTGAACTGTATTTATATCAGATTTGAGGGCATATCCTGACAATTATGTGTGCATATCAAGCCATATTCTATTCTACTTAAAACAAATGTATAATATCATCGTAAATATGATTATCATTGTGTGCAGTAATATTGGGAGTAGGTCAATCCTGACCAGAAAAACATGTAGCTAGGTCACACAGTTACCACAAATACAGCTTCAGGAAAATAAAATAAGATAAAAGGAAAGAGCTCATCTATGTGTCTTGGATGTGTGTGAGCATGATTATTAGATTGACTACCTTTCCTCTACCTAGATATTTTAGAAAGGCTTAACTTTCACGATAGCAACATTTGTTTAGACACAGTTTTGTAATTTGAACACTACAACACTACTGTACTTGACAAACAGGAAGCGTATTTGAAAAATATCGAGGAACATGTGTATCAGGTACAAATATCGACATCAGAATGGGAATTATTGTTAGGCTTCAGAAACTTAGTATGAGGAACTTGAAAAGCATGCAGATTTTTTTAAATGCCTATTTGAACAATTCTACTATTTGACATTTCACCTGTGCAATGGCCAAGTACATGTAGGAAAATGTTCGCCTTGTATTCGGTAGGCCATAAGTTTGATCCCCAGGTATGTTATACCAAAGACTTTTGAAATGGTACATGCAGTATTTGGAAGAGTATAGGAGTTGAACACAGAGACCACTACCAGTAGACTAGCCCCCTGCTGTAGTATTTGCACAAAATTGTATGGCCCAAGGGCTGTTGAAATGGAGATAGATGACACCCTATTCAATATCTGGTACTGGATATCAGGCCTTTAACTTAACTTAGATTGCATAACTCTACCATAATCTTTAAAAAAAAATCCTACAACAATAATCAATACTCACTGTAACCCAGGTGGGGACAAGATCACATTTGTTGAGCACAAAGATGAGATGCTTGTAGCTCTTCTCTTTAGTCATGAAGTCCTCGATGTGTTTGGAGCGAGTCCCCATGGGATTACGGGCATCCAGGACTTGTATCACCACATCGGAGGAGTCTATCACCTGGATAGAGGTAGGAAGTCATCACAAACATTGCTTCTTATGAAAACGATACACATAATAGAAATACAGCAAAACTGACCAAGATGACCACTCGGCAAGGGGTCCAAGAAAGTCTAGTCTACTTGAATATGTTGTCACCATCGACAGGATGAGTCAAAGGGAAAAATTATCTAAGTAAGAGACCAAGAGACCATCAAAAAGTTGTCACATGAAAGGTGGTCCATGTGTAGACGTGGTACGGGTTTGACTGTACATACATTTGGTCTGGGATAGCTATTACTCTCAACTCCATAACACTTCAACTCATCAAGAACAAACTTGGAGGAATTTAAGATATGCCATTCTTTACAAGCAGGAAAATAGAATAAAACATAGTACAAAAATACCTTTAAGGGACTAGTGAAATCAGTCAATCAAATACCTTGAGATGTAGAAGAAGATTGCATTTCTATCACCCATGATAGATGCACAGAAAACTGATTATTTAGATTTTGCTGTCAGAAATGTTACCTTGTAAAGCTCTCCCCATATTCTTCTGGATGTGCCCTTGCTGAAGATGGGTTCTCTTGCCTCATCCCTGGAACAAATACATGTATTACTGTAATCTATTAACCTTTGGGCTGCTGCCTGACCCCATAACTAATACAAATCTGATTGTAACTGGCTACTTATACTTGTAAATAGCATTCTGATGGTTAAACAATGGAAAGTAAATGGAGCTGTTGTTAACCCTGTCTGGTGAGCAGCGCCTCATAGTGACTGGTGGTGGTACTGCAGTATATAAAGCTATCACCCACATGTGCATTGCAGCACTCTGGTCTCTCTCACTCACTCACTCATCCAGCCCATATTATAGCCAGGTGCAGGTAACATTGAAAATTACCTGCATCAGACAATTTTACCAACAATTTTAGGGTGAAAATTTACTCTTTTGATGGTTTTTACCAAAAATAACATTTTTACAGAAAATGCTAACTGTGTCTGTCGGTTAGCAACAAGGCATCCCTTTTTATTGGAAAAATTGAACTGTCTGAAAAATGATGTTTTGAGAAGCGCTAGTGATTTTCTGAGAGACAGTCAAATCGGCCCTAAATCATTAAATATAAAAAAACCGAGACAAGAGACTTATTAAGGAGCTATGATACAGCTGGTTTGCAGAGAAGACTGAAGAGACTTGGGAGCTATAATATGGCTGAATACCAGGCTCATGAAAGAGTGCTACAATGTACATGTACAACATATGTTACCAGTACTCTTTATCTTCAAGCAATATGATCACACCTGATTCCTTCATCTTCCATCTCCAAGTCCTTGTCTTTCTCCTCGTCATACTTGTCTGTGGACTCCTGAACAACATTCATAAGTCCCTGCACAGGAATGAAGTACATTGTACAACATTGCAATCCTCCAGTCACAATTTCAAAAGAAAGGTATTTTTACATGGTTTTCAAGTTGAATAGAATATTTTTAGCACTGCATCTTTTTTACTTCTGCCAATGCTCATCACCATAGTGGAGAAAGTCAAGGTAATAAATATATCATCACCTGGTAATCTGCCACCTTCAAACTTGGTTTCTTCCTCTGAGCTTTCTTACCAAAGGTTGTTTCAAAACTCTCTGTGTCAAGGAGGTGAACACGAGCAGTCTGGAAAGGGACAGACAGACAGATCAAATTAATGTACATCGAGAGTGGGTCTACTTTGTTATATACATTGTACATGTAATCAGATAGAGCAATGTGAAATGGCCCATTGACAGTGAGGACTACATTTCTTTCTTTCTTACTTAAAATATATTCATTCACTTTTGTGCAGCCAAAATTAAAGCTGTACACCTAATTTTTGACAGTAGGTGAATCAGTGCACCTACATGTACATGCGTGTACTTCTGTAGGTTTTACCTGTTGTCACTGTTACATACATGTTTGTATACAACAAATTTTGACATTCAAGTGTTAGAAAAAATAACTAAGCCTTGACAGGGGAACTTTACTCTGACACATGTACCAACCTTAGCCCTGTCATGTAGCAGTGACAGAGGGAGTTTACTCTGCCTCATCACCACTTGGTACGGGTCCTTCACGACTTTACCCATCTCTTCCTGGAACGTCTGTAGAGCATTCTGGGTAACTACTCTTGTATTTCCTAAAAAGAAAATACAGATAGACAGAACACTTATAATTAGATCATAGATCATTGTGAACTGCATGAAAATTAATTTTGCATTTATTTGACATAAAAAAAGCAATTTAAGTCTCTTGGTGTAGGTATTTTTTTAGTTCATCATGTCTTAATTAGTTGTACACCCAACACAAAACAGTTTGGAAACAGTTTTAATTGATTATGGATTTGATTAATCATCAAATATCAATTTTGGCAAGAAAGTGCACAAAAGTTTTTTTTGAGAATGGCCAAGACTATCCAGTCTGTCTGGTCCAATCTGGTCCATATCATCAGGTCTGGTCTGTCTGGCGCAGTCTATTTGGTCTGGCCTGGTCCATTAAAAAAATGTCTTGACGACCCAAACACAGGACCAGACAGACTGGACTGACTGTCCAGACAGACCGAACAGCAGGTTCTGCTATTGTGAAGCTGTAAATAGGTCAGCTTGCAAACTCACCAAACCATCTCCTGTTTGGTTCCACCCTGGCCATAGAACCAGATGGTAGGTTCCCCTGGAACACAGCTGGACGAACTATCTTTCCCTCCCGGTTCCTGTCAGTCAAGGGAAATCAAATGCATTTTGACTTCTTTTTCAAAACTATTACTCAACAAGAATCAATTTTTGGCAGGCTCTTGTGAAGTAAATTTGTTACAGGTTTACAGCAAGCAAATTTGAGGGAAGAAACTTCTGATTTCAGTGTTGCTAAAGCTTAGAGGCTACAAAAGAACACTACAACATTACATTCAATTCAACAAATTTCATTCAGAGCAATAGTCCAGTCCA
Organism: Branchiostoma floridae; assembly: GCF_000003815.2. Taxonomy (NCBI): domain Eukaryota; kingdom Metazoa; phylum Chordata; class Leptocardii; order Amphioxiformes; family Branchiostomatidae; genus Branchiostoma; species Branchiostoma floridae. Next base: position 12,952,269 of record NC_049980.1, on the reverse strand, counting down.
AGTCTATATCCTTAATAGAAAATAAGTTTAATAGATTCTAATTTGTGTTTCCATGAGGATGATATAGTTTTAAAATATCTTAAAACTTTCTCCTTGAGTCCCATGTACAAAAATTGCCATACAAACATTTCAATAACAGAATTTCTCATGATTTATATGCATAACTAATCTACCATAGGACAACACAACAGTTACCTCTTTGGCTTGCCCCCTCTGTACATGAGCAGCCGCTTGATGGTGGTTTTGTCTCGCATGTTTTTACCTCCAGGTGCAGATCCAGACACTCGGTCTGGAGAAATATGACACAGGGAATCAGGTAATCTGATATGGTATAGTTGTTAAATCTAAAATACAACAAACATTTTTACCTTCGTGCACCAAAGTTTTGTAACGGAGGTGTATGTTTACTTGAATTTGAATACATCAGATTGACAGATGAATACATCTGATTGACAGTCAAATTTGAGGTCGCCAACTCACCCTAATAAATTTACTACCAAGTCACCCTAGGTTTATAAAGGTTCTTGTTCGCTGCATAGAATACGAAGATATCCTTCTTAAGATTTATTACTTTGCACTTAACACACTTCTAAAACCCTTTGTCTGTACATAACTTTAACTTATCTTTGCTCAGGACGTATTTTGTGCTGAAAAACTCTGGGGGCGCTTGCAGTTGCACCTGCCATGTTATGATGTCACGTTTCCACCATGTAAGATTACAAACGATATACATGGCAGGAAGACGTCATGACAACATGATGGCCTGCTAGGGCCCCCAGAGTTCTGACGATCGACATACAGCGAAGGATAAAATCAGTGTTATATCAAAGTCACAAAGCTTTAGTAGGGTATTAGTACATAATTTAAAACTAAAAAATATAGGACAGCTGTCTTTGACTTTAGGGGTGAACCTTTATAAAAGCTACGCGACTTGGTACTAACATTATCTATTAAAATTCATTTGCCAGGGCGAGTTGGACCATGACCTGTACTATAACAGCAAGGAGCTTTTAAAAGCTCCCTGATATTAGTGATAAAAGCTCCTTGATAACAGTTGCCAAAATTTAAGATTCAGAAGACCAGTTGGACACTGACGTCTAGTTAGATCGAAGGGCCCAGAATTGCGTATCTCATATCATGAATAAACAAGTAAAATTGTTCATTGCGGTCACTTCCAAAGGAAGAGAAGAGAGGGGGCGGTCGGAAGAACGGAAAAGATGTTACGCAGTTTTAGACTCGTATCCCGAGTTGTGCCCCCCTCCCCACTCTGGTCAAATTTACCATAGTATCTATACATACCAGGATTTGTGCTCGAATTGGACTTCTTAATTCGATTCTGCACTTTCTTCTTCTTTTGTACCGTCTTCGCCATTTCTGCTGTTTGCTTCTTGTCACGGTTTCAGTGTTGTTTGGTCGGACAAAAACGCCAAGTTCTGGCTTGCAGCTGGACAACCTCGTGGACGAAAGGTCAAAGGTAAAGAACCTTTAAAAACCTTGCCAGAACGGTAAATGTTGAAGTGCTCTTTATTATTTCCACGCATAACTTTCAAAACAATATATAAAGAAAGTCATTTATTTAAAAATAAAAGTTTTTGTCAAATTCAAGTAAAAAAACAATAACTAATCTTCCTTCCCATCATTCAAATTTTGGGCTTGTACACTTTGATAAGAAGGGGTTAAAATATCTAATATTACTTCAAACCAAACACATCTAATCAAACTAAAAAAACAATTAGAGTAATATAATCAAAATATTTATTTCATATTGTAGTTATATGACAACAGATGTTTCTGTTGTAGTACTATAATAATTATTGTAATTTTTGCCTACTCCCCCTTGGCTATGTGATCCCTTCCATGACGTAGTACTCTTTGGCTCCAAATTTGAACGGTGGGGTTAATTTTGTTGTGTGAAATATTTGAGCTGTCACTTGCTTGGTGAAGTCGTCTCTGACCTTCGTAGCAAGGAAAGACGTTCGTGTCGACCATGAAAAGAAGCTGTCCTAGGGCGAGGGTCCGCGCTGTTGTGAAGAGATACCAGACGAACGCGAAGCTGAGCAAAAATGCCGAGCTTGTTGTACGTACCCCCCTCCCTACATCATCATGATTCAGACTTCTTTTATATCTGTATATGCAAGCACGATAAAACTCCATGGTATATCAGAGTTCTCCCCAGAGGATGGAATAACGGAGGCCCTCCACTATACCCCTAGCCCAGCTCCACTATACTACTATTGAAATTTAGTGTGTTTCTTCCCTATTTTCTTGGTTAGTTTTGCTAGTATTAATGGAAATTCACAGATTTTTGTGCAAAGTGACATCACTTTTCCAGTCAGCATTGTATGCAAAAACTTGTGAATTTTGGGCGATGATCAAAACAATAATCGTTTTGCCACTTCACAACAATATTATGACTATGATACATTTTACTTGAAGTATTTGACACCCTCTGTTATGCAAAATGAACCCATTGTCATGAAAGTTCGGGTTATATTTTTGCCAGCCCCTCCACTATACTAAAAAATTCTGGGGAGAACCCTGTATATGTATCGGTAACAAATACATACGTCTTGTACTTTTGCTCAGGCTGGGGACCATAAGGAAAGCATTGATATGCAAGATAATAATATGCATCATTTGTTTGTTTATACTGTAACATGATTTAGATTATATTAGTTCTTAGATACATGAACTTGCAATAGTTGCAATAGCTATGTAGCTCAACTCCCATGTATATACAGATTGCCATACATTCTACCTGTTACAATTGCCACACAACAAAGTTCTTCTATTTCTATATTCAGGGCTCGAAATACTGGGGGTTTGTGCACCCAGGTGCACCACGCACCCAAAATTGGAGCTGTGCACCCAATTGTTTTCTGTGGGTGCACAATATTTTGATAGGCTTATGTATGTTGAGATGTCAGTATACTAAGTAAACACCATATTTTTGACATTGTGTTAGAAAGATAATAAAATGACTGTCCGATTTTCCGATTTCTGAAGAGTTGTACGTGTTGTTCAAGAGTTGTTCAAATTACTAATTATAATAAGTAGGTTTGCAATAATGTTATTCTGATATTCTACTTTATTTTATGTGTAAGTAAAATTTTCTAGTTTGGGTGCACCAGTGCACCTATTCCCAAAAATAAATTTCGGCCCTGCAGATGCTCGACAAAAACAGGTGCGCAACAGAAACAGGTTCACGACAGAGAAATAGGTGCGCAAGAGAGAAACAGGTGCGCAAAAGAGAAACAGGTGTGCAAAAGAAACAGATGCGCAAGAGAGAAACAGGTGCGCAAAAGAGAAACAGGTGTGCAAAAGAAACAGGTGCGCAAGAGAGAAACAGATGCGCAAGAGAGAAACAGATGCACAAGAGAGAAACAGGTGCGCAAGAGAGAAACAGATGCGCAAGAGAGAAACAGATGCGCAAGAGGGAAACAGATGCGCAAGAGAGAAACAGGTGCACAAGAGAGAAACAGATGCGCAAGAGAGAAACAGATGCGCAAGAGAGAAACAGATGCGCAAGAGAGAAACAGATGCGCAAGAGAAAAACAGATGCGCAAGAGAGAAGCAGATGTGCGAAAGAAACAGATGCGCAAGAGAGAAACAGATGCGCAAGAGAAAAACAGGTGCGCAAAAGAAACAGATGCGCAAGAGAGAAACAGATGCGCAAGAGAGAAACAGATGCCAAGAGAGAAACAGGTGCGCGAAAGAAACAGGTGCACAAGAAAGAGATGCGCAAGAGAGAAACTGATGCGCAAGAGAGAAACAGATGCATAAGAGAGAAACAGATGCGCAAAAGAGAAACAGGTGCACAAGAGAGAAACAGATGCACAAGAGAGAAACAGATGCGCAAGAGAGAAGCAGATGCGCAAAAGAGAAACAGATGTGCGAAAGAAACAGGTGCTCAAGAGAGAAACAGATGCGCAAGAGAGAAACAGATGCGCAAGAGAGAAACAGATGCGCAAAAGAAACAGATGTGCAAGAGAGAAACAGATGCACAAGAGAGAAACAGATGCGCAAGAGAGAACAGATGCGCAAGAGAGAAACAGATGCGCAAGAGAGAAACAGATGCGCAAAAGAAAAACAGGTCCGCAAAAGAGAAACAGGTCCGCAAAAGAGAAACAGATGCGCAAGAGAGAAACAGATGCGCAAGAGAGAAACAGATGCGCAAGAGAGAAACAGATGCGCAAGAGAGAAGCAGATGCGCAAAAGAAACAGATGCGCAAGAGAGAAACAGATGCGCAAGAGAGAAACAGATGCGCAAGAAAGAAGCAGATGCGCAAAAGAAACAGATGCGCAAGGGAGAAACAGGTGCGCAAGGGAGAAACAGATGCGCAAGAGAGAAACAGATGCGCAAGAGAGAAACAGATGCGCAAGAGAGAAACAGGTGCGCAAGAGAGAAACAGGTGCGCAAGAGAGAAACAGGTGCGCAAGAGAGAAACAGATGCGCAAGAAACAGATGCGCAGGAGAGAAACAGATGTGCAAGAGAGAAACAGATGCGCAAAAGAGCAACAGGTGCACGAGAGAGAAACAGATGCGCAAGAGAGAAACAAGTGTGCAAAAGAGGAACAGGTGCGCAAGAGAGAAACAGGTGTGCAAGAGAGAAACAGGTGCACAAAAGAGAAACAGATGCGCAAGAGAGAAACAGGTGTGCAAGAGAGAAACAGGTGCACAAAAGAGAAACAGATGCGCAAAAGAGAAGCAGGGGCGCTAGACAGAAACTGGTGCGCGATTGAGAAACAGGTGTGCAAGAGAGAAACAGGTGCGCAAGAGAGAAACAGATGCGCAAGACAGAAGCAGATCAGGGCTCGAAATACTGGGGTTTTGTGCACCCAGTTGCATCCTAAATTGGAGCTGTGCACGCAATTTTTTTCTGTGGGTGCACTATTTTGATATGCATATGTATGTTAAGATGTCAGTATACTAAGTAAACACCATATTCTTGACATCTGTGTGTTAGAAAGACAATAAAATGACTGTCATAGTACTTCCGATTTCTGAAGAGCTCCGTTCAAATTACCAATTTAGTAGGTTTGCAATTATGTTATTCTGATATTCTACTTTATTTTATGTGGTGCACCCAAAAATACTTTGGTGCACCCAATTTTCTAATTTGGGTGCACCAGTGCACCTATTCCCAAAAATGAAATTCGAGTTTGTGTTTACTAGGGGTGGGTACCGGTACAGTCAGTGTACCAGTACAAAACCGTTTTTTCTTATTGGAACGGTTCAGAAAAAACAGACCTGAAAAAATTTGGTGGACCGGATGTTGAACCGTTTGGAAAATATAGTATGTTGGGGGTAAATAAAGTACTGTAGTGTGGAGAAAATTGTTGAAGGTTGGATATAAACTTTATAATAAAGTCTTGTATGAGATACTCTCGAATGGTGAAGTTACAAATGAATACTTACCACACAGGACACATTATTTTTCCTTTGCATTCATTCAATTCTCCATATGTTAACTTACAAACAAATTACTTATATTATTGAATAATTAGTTACATGTAATTGATGACTTTTCATTACTACATCATGCTTGGCATGGAGTTTGAAGCATTGTGTACTTCTGTCCAACAGGTGTTCCTGAGCTACATGTTATTCCTGAAGCGCCTGGCTGCTGCCTCGTGTGTGGAAGCACAGCAGGACAGACAGAAGACTGTGACCGGTCAGCATGTCAAGAAAGTCCTCAAGGTATGCAAGAAAGGTTGATCTTAATTTTCTTATTGCCTCCGAAAAGTGTCTCTGTACGATTCAGTCAGGAGTGATATTCACTAAAAGCTGGAAATGATATTTCTTCAGGACAGCCTGAATTTGCTGAAAAGGTTTACGTATGATTTGATTGTACTTCAGTAATCAAAGCATTCTTTGGGCCAAGTACTTAGTAGGGCAGTGTGACGTACCGATACTGTCTGATTTTCTCACTCATTCACAACCAACAAGCTAGACACTACTGTCTGTTTTTACCTACCTCCCCAAAGCATATTCTTACTCAGCCTTGTCAAAACAAGGCGGCAGGCGACGATTTTAGCCACCTACTTAAATTTTTCCAGCCGGCTACTTTGGGGTAGAATTTCAAAAAATAAAAGTTTAAGTCCAGTGCTCCCCGTTACAAAATCCCCCAGCAATTTGTTTTGATATTTACCTCAGTGGTAGCCAAATTTTTTTGAAATTCAGGATTTTTTTGTCAATTCAAAGTTTAAAGATAACAATAAAAGTTACCCAAAATACACCCCCAAACCATATTTAGGGGTCTAAATTAAAAAATTTTCCCAGGGGGAGGCCCCCCAGCCCCCCCCCCCTACGGGACGGGGGGACCCCCCCCTCCTATTCCTACCCCCTGCTCGCCACTACGCGCCTTGCCTGCTACTTTCATATATTAGCCCCCTACTCTAAAAGTTTGTGACAAGGCTGCTTACTACATGTTGTTTTAGAAGCTAGAAGGCCACACCTCGTAAATATTATGGATGACATCTGTGCATGTACTAGTACTGATTTGCATACAAGTGTACTGCTGTGAATTGTTGTACTCCCTGAAATCATAGAATCAATCCAAGCATTTCCTGGACACATCAAACTATACTTACTAGTAGTATTAAAGAAGTGACTTCATCAAAAGTCCTTTTCATTGATTTTATTTTTTCTAGAATGTCCTAAAAGCAAGTAAAGGATGATGCAGACAGCCAGGGAATACAACACAAGAATGCTGCCATTGTCTAGCTGTACATGCCTACTGAGATCCGAGTCTTTCACCTTTGTTTCAGTCTGTTAGACTGGTTACCTGTATGGTGACATTATTCCTTGTCAAAATAAGACAGTTTTCACTGTTTCACAGTTTTCACAGTTTATCAACAGTACACATATGGATACCATCAGGAACATGCCACACTAATGTCTGATTAGCTTGTCTTCATTTTTTTCACAATGTGAAAGATTTTAACTTTAAGTAACAAAAGCATGTTCTTGAAATTTTATCATTTTGTACTATTAGATGTGCATGCCTGCCTACCTATTGCACAGTACCAGTATTCAAGTATTAATCTGAGATACAAACAAATCACATGGTGAGTTTGTTACTAGTAAGAAGAGGTAGATATGTACAAGGCAGCCTGTAAATAACAACAATATGTCACATGAATACTCTGTGGTAGAACTACATGTAGTCTATAGGAATACTCTGTTTGCTATTCATGTAGGTGAAGATTTAGATGGGATTCTTCAGATTGATCAGTGTATTTATGTGATTATCTAGATATCACATTCTTGGTAGCCATTTGTGCTTACAGTTAAAGTCTTATATAAACTTGTTTTCTGTACTCGTTTTTTGTTGTTGTTAAAGTTAAAAGTTGTAAATCAAACTTATCAAAGCTTTGTACCGGTATTACAAATCTTTGGAAGTGTCATCAAGTCTGTAACATATATGTACATGTAGAAAGTAGTTGTATGTACATTACAATAAGGCTATTTGTTTTGGAAGAATTCAAGTCCAAATCTTTATACATGCTTGTGTACAAGTACACATAGGATTACCAAGCAATTTGAATTGCCTGTAATCTTGAAACATTTTTGTACAATCCTTAATACAATGTAAAGTGGAAAATAATAGGAATGATTTATATTCCAAAAAGGTTTTTAAAAAGTGTATTAAACATCTAGTCAAAATTTATGTGTAGAAAAAGTAATTTTTTCATATACACGGATGACAGTATCCATTTTGCATATAGCGCTGATGAAAGATCACTATAGACTATTATCATATAGCCAGGCGCCGCGGACCAATCAGAAAGCCACGTTCCACGTTGGTTATGACGCCGTAAAGCTTAGATTCCGGCCAGGCCGGTGTGTATCCTCCCTCTCATAAAACCACCTCGTTCGCTTTGCTCACTCGGTGGTTTCATTCGGTGGTTATAGCAAAGGACCAGGCGTTATGACACCATATACACCTCGGGGCGGCTCATTAACCCTTAAGTATGGTACTACTGTCAAAGGTCTGTAGATTGCTCATCCTCACTGATAGCCTGGTCATCTGCCAGGGCATCTTCTGTTGTCATGCCAACGACCCTTCCCTCTGAGGCAGTAGTATCATCTGTACCAGTTGCTGCTGTTGCCATGGTAACATCACTGCTACTGTCGGTGGTTTGATCAGACCCCCTGCGTGGTTCCGTCTCCTTGAGGTGGTCCGTGACTGTAGCTGCAGCATCCAGCCTCTCCATCTGATACAGGAGGCAGCCCAGGTCCTGCACCGTACGGCCCTCCTCCTCAAACCTGTCCAGCAGAATGGCCATAGGGCTGGGCTAGGGAATACAGCATCAAACAAGAGTTCAGTGTTTTTATAAATTTCTTCTTGTATCTTTTCATAGAATATATAATACATTGGACATGTGACAGTCCATCCCTTTCCATTTTACATAATATTCAGAATTATATAAATGAATTATACAAATTGCTATTCATATATGATATTCAGAATTATATAAATGAATTATACAAATTGCTATTCATATATGATATTCAGAATTATGTAAATGAATTGTACAAATGGCCATTGACATCGCACACCAGAATCCAGCACACCAGAATCATATATGATATTCAGAATTATATAAATGAATTATTCAAATGGCCATTCACATCGCACACCAGAATCCGGCATGCCAGAGTCCGGCATACCAGAATCCGGCACGCCAGAATGATCGGCCAGGTGATCCTAACAACTAAGCCAACCCACCCACCCTATTCATTTCCAACAAAGTGCTCTCGTGCCTTTACAATTGCTTTTTGTGGCTCATTTCATGATAGAAGGAACTTTTTTACTGATTAAAACCATTGATTTACGCCAGTTTATTTAGAAAACAACAAAATTTCTGTTGACTTTCAAACATATGATAAATTTTGACATCAGTCAGTTCTGTTGATTGTAAGCTTGCATGAAGCAATCTCACATGAATTATTCTAATCCTTAAAGAGACTTCTATCAGGATGAAATGATACTGTAGGAAACTGCACAACAACTTCCCTATTATAAGCTGTTGTTTTTCCCACACATTTTATTTATTCCATTTAGTATTATCAATATACTGTTTTATGTGGGATATTGTACACATTATACCTGAGTCTCCAACCAGCGTATGCAGTGGTCAAGGTTGAGTTTGCCAGCGAAAGCCCTCCAATCATTTCCAAGGGTGGAACGTGCGTCTAACAGCATCTGCAACTTCATCCTCAGGGGGTGGGGAATCCGTGGCACCCTCGGGCCGGGAAGCCCCAGGAGTGGAGTACCTATCTGGCTGCTGTTCGGATCCTTCTCAGAAGAGGGCATCGTTGAGCGGCTGGAGCCAGGTCTGGAAGAGTTTTGGGCATCAGAAGGCCATGTGCATTGGCCTGCCTCAGTGGCAGCCAGGATTCGCAGTTTTGCAGAATCTTCCATTCGGTTGCGCTGGTAAGCGACAATGGTAAGACTAATATCAGATACTGTAGGGTTATCGCGTTGGAAACAAAAGGATGCATACGGACAGAGGTTGTGCCACAGCTGGACAAACTGTACGTCCTCTTTGGGGGCATCAGTGTTTGTCCACCCCTCACACAGCGTGGTGAGTTCAAGTTTGAGATTGCTGCCATCCCCTTCAAACAGCAGGAGCTTCTCAGCGTTACACTGTCTGCCGCCTAGTTCTCCTTCCTTGTACCGAGCAAACTGCAGCGCACAAGGGGTGTTGTTCAGGAGGTACACCCTCACCTCGTAGAAGCGCCCGTCTCGAAGAGCGTACGCGAAAGGTACCATCTGTAGCCATTTCCTGACAACGCCACCATCTTCTGCCGTCATGATACTGGTGTACAGAGAAAAGTGGTTCAACCTGACAATGCACTCGTCCCCAAGAAAGGAACACTGACGGTCTGCGTCTCGTTTCTTGCATAGCATTCTCCATTTCTTATCACCGAACAGATGTGTTTCACTGGTCCATGTGGACACCAAAGTGGGCTCAAACGCACAGTGTTTGTATGTGAGCGTGCATGGACGTTTTAGAGTGAGTCCATGGGGCCCACAGTGAACTACAGGACTGACCAGACCTTGTTTTTCCGTCAACTTTGGTCCGTCGTTCAAATCCCAGACCAGCGTGAGTGAGATGAGTTCCCTGCGCGATGACTCCAGGGCCCCGGGGGGGATGGTGAGTGAGATGCCCATGCAGTCTAACATGAGCACGGCCCCGCGGTGATCCACCCATCTAGACACACAAACAACCAGCTTACCATGAACAGTCTTGATTTTACTGGTGTCTTCCTGTTTTCTCAAGTCGTACAAGAAGTCATCCGGGATTCCTCTCCTGTCACAGAAGTCAACCGAGGAAACAGGAGGAGGGATGACAGTGGACGGTAAAGAGTTCTCCCCCTGCACTCCACTACAGAAATCACCAGATACTCTACCTTCATAGGTGTACGTCTGGAAGTGAGCTGCTTCATTGGTGTAGGAAAAGTGTTGGGAGCGCCCGATGTTCAACGCAGGATATCCGAGAGACAATGTCTGACCATTTCTGTACACGGGCCACACAGATAGGTCGGTAGTTGGTTCCTCCACACGGCTGCAGATTGAGGAAGTGGAGAACTTCTTGCTCAGAGACTGCCACCATTTGTACTTCAAACAGAGTAATAGAAGAACTACTAGTAAGAGAAATATCGCCACAGCTGTAACCACACCGAATAGGAGGGTCTTTTCCGAAATACCGTCCTTGTCATCATGATCACCTCTTGAAGGCGCCTTGGTACCCATGGTTTCATCACAAAGGAGGACTCAGTTACAACCTCGGGAGGACTCAGTTACAACCTCTTTAATGTGCCTAAATGAATGAAAAACAACAGCATGAATATGATTTTTTTTTCATCAATTTTTTTTTCCTGACAGGAATTTTCATTAGGTTTCTAGACTGTATTTGAATTGATTGATCTTGTATCTAACCAAATGTGCAAGCATGTGGCAACACGATGACTCCCCTACCATGTTCCAACACCCCTATAATCCAGTACTTCAGAACCTATGTTCCAGCACAATTACAGTAAACATCATTAACAAATACAATCCCAACAAACACTGATCCAAATTCCTGGTTTAATACAAGTTCATGTATAAATAAGATGAAATAATCAAAGTCACTGAATGAGATTAACAGCATACATGTAAAGTTGCAATAGCTCAGTATATCCATGAGAATATGACTGCTTCTGACACTTGTCCAACCCTTTTAGATTGCATGTATGTATATAGACTTTGACCACATTTCCCCAGTCCTACCATGAGCATGTGCTTTATTGGAACAAGTTGGACTCGTGACTTCTGTCATTTAACACAGCAGGGCTCAATTTACTGGGTGCATGTGTACTTTTGTGCACCCAAGCTAGCTTTGAACCTTATTTTTGACTAGGTGAACCTCTAAAAAAAGTTAATGTACACTAGTTAAGAAAATAATCCTGACATTTGACTTTGAATGTAAATTAGAAATAACATTGAATGTTCAAATTATTGTTGGGATAAAGTTAATGTTCAGTGTACATTGTTAACATTCAAATGTTAGCCATTGACTTTCTGATCCAAACTCAGAAGAGATGCAGCATGTTTGGAATAAGCTCTGGCTGACATTTTTTTTATATTGTGCACCCAAAATTCTTACTTATCTTAGCCTTGGGGCACCAGTACACCTACATGTCTATTCCCAAAAATGAATTTTGAGCCCTGCAAAGGTCAGTGTGAACTCTTTATGACATCTGTCGTGCCAGAAACTGTTTGAGAAGTCAACAGATGGAGTATAATTGTTTGAACACTCCTTCTTATGCAAGGATTGTTTAATCAGTTTGCTGGTAGATATCACTTTTACCGAGAAAAAGTCTTGAAAGGTTATTGACCGTTATTCTAAAGTCAGTTTGGAAGGTAGCATGTGTATGTTCCTGTATCATGTGCAACTACGAATCATGTCAAAAATCTTGGGTGAAACTTAAAACACATAACTATGATTTCAAGTACAAAAGGCTAGATACAGTGTTGCCTCAATCTGAATAGTCAGAAATAATACCATATACATCCTTTACTGTGTTTTTATCCACCTTTATATTATAAAGAATTTACTGTGTTCTAAATGGGATGTTCCCTGGTATCCATACAGCCACAAGGACATTGTTGATGTCATAGATTCTAACCCGATGGCAGACTTTTTTTGTCATGTCTAATAATTGCATTTTCTAATCACATTGAACATCTGACTTTACCTTACCATCTAGCAAAGTTTTAATTTGGAATGCAGATATATGCAGTCAAACATGGTCAAGTGGCCACCTTTGCATTAGGGCCACCTGGCCAATGTGACCACTTGTATGTGTTGTTAAGATTTATTTTCCCATTGACACAAGCATTGACGAATCCTGTCTATGGTGACCACCTGTCCAAAAAAGATCAGATTTTATCAATCCCCAATGGTACCAGGCAGTGTTGGCAGGTGTATGAGATTTTAAGGGAAAAAATATTTTTGAAATTTGTGGTTGGGATTCTGCCATAAAAAGTGTCTTCAACAACATCACTTTATGATGTTTTGAATCACACCACTGTATAGAAAATTCTCTAAAGATATATACATCGTATACGTGTATCTAAAAACTTTGTCTTGCTTCAAAATAAACAATTTATTACAAGGCTACCTTTTTTCATTTATATCCCACTGTGACTCGATAATCTGTGACTTTTGATTGAATTACTTGAATGACTTACTTGATGTGTGCTTTGGAGTGTTTGGCACGCATAGATTCAGAAAACATCGAGCTACTAGTATTTGTGTGGTGTTAGTAATCAGTTAATGTAAAAAATTGAACATCATGAATACAATTAATGAGAACTGACCTCTGCTTGACCAAACGTGGATGTGCGCGACCCTTGATTTCACAATTTGAATATGATGCACGATTTATGAAGTGTGATTTGAAAGACAACGAAACGTAGACAAATTTCTTCTCCTTGTATGTTGCCAATTTTTGGTCAGTCAGCGACACCCTCTCTGTTTTCTAACTTGTAAATCATTGATCATACGTTTGACCAAAGCAAGCATAATAGATTGACCACTCCTCTGAGCCCACACAACGCCCACCACTGTCTGTATTTACCGTCACGGTACTATAACCACACTCTTGTGTCTCGGCTTACTCTGCAGATGATAGACACTGGCTTATTTTTCACATCTTTTTGTCAATCCGTTTTCTGCTTGGGTGGAAGGCAAAATGGAAACCTGGCAAAGTACATAGTGTAGAACTGAGCCCGATAGAAACAACTGAAAAACGAGGCAAAACAAGCCATAGCCTAACATCTGCTTGGAGGATATCTCAATCGTTTGCAGTGCTACATGATACTGACCTCTTGCCGACCTCATGCATTGTTTACAGTTTGTTTTATTGGACAGGTAGCGACCTCCGCACTTTTGAACAAAGTAGGGTAAAGGCGAAGGTCCTACTCTATTAGCACATGCGGGTCCTCGAGAAATTAGACAAATCACTTCAAGAGGAAACTGCAAACTTCTGTAGTAAGATCTTACAGCGACCAAAAGTTGGCTAAAGTTTGTGTTTCGCTTGATTGTATATTCAAAAGACATGAAAGTAAAAAATTCGTCTTTGAAAATTGTAATGATTAAATGAATAATCAAATATTTGGTTGCTCAGCGGACGCAGAACGCCTGCAGTCTTTAGTGGAAAGTGGTTGTAATCAATAATCCTTCTCGGGTTCAGCCTAGTGGCCAGAGACGTAATTGATTGGCCCCTTTTCACTCAAGGCTGCGACCAATGAGCGACCAAACATTTCACAGGTTACTCAGCAATTTTCAAAGACAACACAGACAGATAGACAACACGGTCATAGACATATTATATCTGTTTACGTTTTGTATGTATTGTTGTCTTTTGAATCATACTTTAACATCGTGTCAACCATGTAAATTCCATTTGATAAAATCAAGTGTTACAAAAATCCGTTTCCTGTCTACGTGAAAGTGGGCCTTAATATGTTGGAGGCTCCACTCCAACGACGACTTTCTTTCATAAGGCCACAGCAAGTAAATTTTATGGATGACATCCGCGCGCTCATTAATTTTCGCCTGATTTCAGAAAAAACAAGAATTTTTTTCTTCTTCAGGGAAGGCCGGATAGACGAAAATTGGTAAAGGTTGTGTTGTAACCTAATAACTGAATGTGGAATTGACACTAGAGACTCTGTAGCATTGACTGTAGTTGCAGAGGTGCAACTTGATGGATAGTTGTAAAAGTGGCACATTTATGGAAGCTATGAGTGTAGTTGCCAACATGGTTAATGATACCAGTCTACCACACTAGTGTCACTTTAACTACACTGGTGCACTTCTTAAATACAGGAATGAATGCCTTGTTGGCTGTGATGCCATATTTTGTCACTTCAAGTCTTGTTACAACGTCTATTTTGAAAATTTGCCATCTTGTTTTTTTTACCCATCTTGTTTTTTTTTCGCCCTATCTCATTATTTTTGCAGTCTGCAGAGGATGTCATCCATAAAATTTACTTGCTGTGGCCTAGCTTTCATTTCAAATGAGCTCCCGACGTCATAGATTGTTTACATTTCCACAAACTTACAAAGCGGAACAAACACGTCGAGTAAATCTTACCTTAACCATGGAGGAAGTAAGTTGGAGATTCAAGTGCAGACACTCAACACTGTCGGCCTGGTCTGGACCAGACTAACTACGCTGGCTGAAACTGAAAAAGGGAAAAGTCAGATTGAGAGAAATATGTGAGGGAAGATTGGTCACTAAAGGCTTTCATTTGCCCGCTATCTTCCAAAGGGAAGTGTTAACCCTTACCACTGGCTCTCTCGCGAGCTTGCTTGCTCAGTTATCCATGACTAGTACAGTCAAACCTGCCTATAGCGGCCACTCAAGAGACTGGAGAAATGTGGCCACTATAGACAGTGGCCACTATAGGATAGAGAAAATGTTGATCAACTGACCATGACGCATGAGCAAGCTTTACATGATTTCAGTTCCCACTCCCCACTAATCTTTCTCACCAAGAAACATTGTCTCGATCGGTAAATTCACCGACAAAGACTCAAGGCATGCATACCTTCTGCTACCGCCAAAAATGACCCCGTAAGGAACTCCAAATCCTCGCAAACTACAATTTCAAACTAGGTGCAGGGTGACATAAGGCTGCAGTATGGTTGCAATAGGCAGTGTTTCTGCATCAACGGGACCGGAAATCGTGTGGCCGTGGCCGCGTTGGACAGGTGGCCGCTAAGCCTATTTCTAAATCATTACGAATCCAAGGGACCGGTACCGACAAAAAGTGGCCACTATGGCCAGGTGGCTGCTATGCAAAGGTGGCCGCTAATACAGGTTTGATTGTACGCTTAGGGAGACTACGTGTCAACAGGCAGGTTTTACTCGCTTTAACGTTTCCAACACACAGATTCTAGCTTGGGGAAATGACACTCGATCTTTCTTGTTGAACCAGTAAGTGTTGTGTTGACGTATTGGGGAAAACCTGTATTGTTGTCATAATCTATAACGGAGGTTTAAAGCTGTACAAATAAACTACGGTCGTTGAGTTTTTCCGCCGCTGGTTTTATAAAATGAGGCACTGTGGTAGGGACTCCGGTGGTAGGAATCTACTGCGACGAACGAAGAATTGTTAGAGAGAGAAAAGCTTTTGGCGTCTAGCTCATGGACAAAATACATGTACCAAAACACTTATATAGTATGACGTGCCCGATTATGCTTCCAGACTTTGACCACTGACCATGCCTCAAGCACGAATGGTACATTGTACGCCTCGAGTCTACATAGGTGCACGTTCCAAATCGTAGACAGATACAGTGCTTCGGGTAAAAAAAAAACTTAGATCGTTAGTACGTACCTTGTATCAATACTTATTAAAGACTCGTAGTCACCTTCCACTGATCGGGATCTTAGGCACCGTACTTCAGCATGCAAACCCGGAAATAGATATGGGCGAAACCAAACGGTAAGTGTAAGTACCACTCACCGATATCACCCTTTACCTTTACATGACGTCATATGTTAACAAATCTATGATAGGTTGTACACTAGGCCCCTTTTCCACTAGACCGCGATTGCCGAGCGACCATAACGGTTACATTGACTTTTGCGAGCAGATTGAACTTTTGTGTGCCCTTGACCTTGTGATTTTATAATTGGACTTTGATGCGAATTACAATGTATGGTTAAAAAGACAACAAAGAGCAATTTAGCTATGAAATTCACTGGACAATCTGTCCGATCTTTGGTCGCCTCAGCAGTCGCAGCCTCTAGTGGCACCCCCACTATGTACTAAAAAGGATTCTTAACTCATAGCTGCATACATACAGATATAGCTACAGCTTCGAACTCCTATCATAATTTTGATACAAAAAATAAGCATGTAAATGCTACGTGATAAACTATCGTATGGTGCCTTGAAAACCTGAAAGTTTTATTTGTGCTCGCAACACTTGGTTCGTTTGACTCACATAACTAGGCAAAACACATCAGCTGAGTACATGTACAGTATGTACAATCTGTGTGAGAGCGGACGGTAAGGTTCGATCCATTCACACATGCACGGGCCCCTACCCTTTCCGATAAGTGCGATGGTGGATTCTAAGTCAACATCCCTAACCACAAGACCACCTTAAGTTAAGTTTGCCATCTTACTAATTACTTTGATAACCGTACCATTTTTAAAGCCCATTTTGTATGTCCATTCGGGGCCGAAGACTTGTTCGGGCATACTTTATGTTTGCTGTATATATATTAAACTAGGTCGAATAGTCCGGTAGGCAAGCTAGCACGGCTGGGTAATATTCAATCCAATTAGTTGGAGCCAACCAACCAATGATACAGCTGCATCCAGCTCCGTTTGCAATAGCCTTGAGCTAACATGATAAGCTGATAATCTTGCTACATGGACTATAAGGTATGCATCATTAGAAACCAAAGGGAAATCAAATCGCATTTTCTCAATGAGACCTGGGAATGCATTTTTGAAACTGGTCTACATTTTGAGCACACGGTGAGAAAACAAACGGCACATATTAAGAAAACAATCTTGTGCCGAATCAATTTTCCAACACTTAGTAAACGATTTGTTCAAGATCCGCTAGGTGGTCTGGCTGAGCTGCACGCCAATCTAATACCACACTCTTCCTGTCTTAATATATGTAATCAAACCAATCTGGGTTTCACATTTTACACCCAAACAAATAGGCTCTCATTAAAATGACTCATTTCTATGTATAATCCGTATAATGTACGTCTTATGTATACATGTATAGTATGCCTTATAAGTGCCTTTATACAGGATGTGCCTTGAACCGCATGTAATGTGTACTGTTACAAAGGCTAGTCGTTTGTGATGAACTTCAGCTATCTGAGTAGCCCAAGCTGTATATTTAGATTTCTATACAGCCGACGAATTAAATGAAATTGAATCAAACCCTCTAAGTTCACCACTTTCTCTTCTTCCTTTGCTTTTCACTTAGAATCAATTACCTCATGACACCGATGAATTACGACACCAGAGGCGGGAGTAATTCAGCCGTTTCACCATCACAAATTACGAGGGAATGATATTAGCGTTCTGCAAGATCATTACAATCAATCTCCTTTGACCGTAATTGTGAAAAGGCATTAAATCAACCAACAGCAGATGCGCACACAGTCTATCAACATGCAATCTGATACCGTTTGTTAAACCTCTACTCAAATGATCAAGTCGAGTAGAGTATGGACAGAACATTTATGAAATTTCTACCCCCTTTAAAATTCATTTTCACCTGAGATATAGCAGTATGTGGAAAAGCCACTACAGTTTTATGGCCCATTAAAACTGACATTTAGTTGGCAAAATCAGTTTTTCAAACATAGACTACCACTGACAATTATCTTCCCTCTAGGCCACAGCAAGTAAATTGTATGGATGATATTTTCGTTTTGCAGACTCCATATCTAATACGACTATATATCACCAAATCGCGAAGAAAACTAGATGGGCAAAAAAAATACAAGATGCCTGGATTTTCAATACCAACATCGCAACAAGAATTGAAATGCATAAGTGACACTTGTGTGGTAGCCTAGTATAACTGCAACTATGTATACTCTTAAGATTACTACACTTAGTGTCACGGCCTCTAGACGTTTTGCAATAAAATTTAATGTAATTTTGCGACATATTTTCCTATTATCTAATACGACTATATATTATTTTGTTGCATGAGCGTCGCCGGATGGGAATGAAATTTCATGTTTTTATTTACCAAAATCTGGCGAAAATATGACTGCGTGTCTGATGTCATCCATAAGATTTATTTGCCGTGGCCTTACCAGCTGCAAGGCTCAACAGTGTTTACTGGGGGACATTGGGATTACATGTACCACGTCATGTGTCATATCACAGTCTTTACCGATGTCCAATCATGTCAGACGCTTTCCATCAGAAGCCAAATCCGGCTTGAAGTCGAACTGATCCAGCCCCGCTATCTACAACCACAGTACGACCACAGGGACGTAGCCTCCCCGGCAGGCCCTACGAGTCGTTTTTGAAACTTTTTAATATCTGATTGCATATCAGTCATATCGCACCCGGTTTTTTAGCTTCTTCCTCTCGCTTCCATGATAGGCCGTGGTCCCATAGGTCGTGCGATCGTCGTACGATCGCTAACTTTGGGCATTTTGTACGTCTCCTGCAAAGTTCAACTGTCTTGGTACACGAAATGCTGTTTTGGATACATGTCGGTGGTTGGTTCTGTCACGGCCTGCTTAAAGTAACAATCGTATGGTATCAAAATCGTACGACGATCGCACGACCTATGTGGCCGTGCCCTTACTCTACGGAGGCGGCCCACAAGAAATCGCATGCCATTAAACTGATACGCCATCAGAAGAAGAACATATAAACTGCCTCCAAAGGCCTTACTCGTAGAGCCTGCTGAGGAGACTACCAGGGGACGCAGTAATACATGGGATTATGTCACGTGGTGGAGACGAAGAGACGTACATTTGGGGAAGTGGCTTACCGTCATTTTCTCAGTGATTGCTTTAATTTGTTTAGGGATTTTTGCCAGCGCCCTGGGTTTGTGGTATACAGCATCACCAATAATTTTCACATTTCACTGTCACGGGCCCATTAAACTCATGTAATTATTATAATAGAACGGCTATCTTTACATGCTAATTACACCCCCTTTCCACTTCAGACTGCGTCCACTGATCAGCGACCAAGTGAATTTTAACAGATTGCTCAATCAATTGTTTTCCGTGTCCTTTGTTTTGTTGACTTTTAAATCAAAACTTTATACCTTGCATAATATTCCAATAATGAAATCAAGGGATGCATAATTTTGGTGGCCGTAACGGTCGCTCAGCGCTCACAGTCTAGTGGACAGGCGACTTCCTGCTGGTCTCATACGTAGTAGGCCGTCGTCGTGCGATTTGATGTCACAAAACTTTCAACTAGGCTGTGAAAGAACCAAGCACCGATAAGGTTGTAACTTATATGGCAACCATCCTTGATAAGACAACTTGATTTTGTACGACGCAACTGTCCCAAAATGCCCTCAATTTGTGATTGTATCGCGATCGTACGACAAAGTTGACAGACCAGGGGCCCTCAGATATCAATATACGAGATTATTCTACTGCTCTCACGACATTATTTCTGCACAAACTTTTTCGTAAGAAGAGCACGACATATGCGCGAGTATCTAAAGAAAGCCCTGAATTTGCCATCGCACGACAATCGTACGACAAATTCGACTGGGCTCTAAGATACAAATGTACACAACAATTTTTCTTTATTTCTCTCGTGACATTTATGTCTTGGTTGTCCATGCAGAAAGTGTGTCATGTCACACCACAAAACTCCCCGGTTTCTGGCAATGACAGGCCCGGGATTATGTGAGCCGCACCTGATCCCTTGTCGCACGGGTAGATCTACCTTTCTGCCGCGAGAAAGACGTCCAAGTCACGATAAGGACATCCATGACGTCCGTATTGATGGGCAACTAAAGCTGAGAGGGCTTATGTCATACTAACACACTCACTGACTGACGTTTTATCCTTGCTCACATCTGCCGTTTACAGGTCTGAATGTGACAGTTTGACAGAAAGAGGGAGAAGACTGGTGGAAGGTGTCAGCGTTTGTCTGAATGTGCGTGGTTGATATCGCACCTATGTGGGCAACGATGTGCCTCTGGGGGAGTTTAGACGACATCAGTGAGTTTCGATTGTAACTAGACAGTGATCACAGAGCGACCGTATAGCGACCAACCTTGCAATTGGGTTTGTGTACCTTGGTTTTATAATCACGACACAATACGACACAAAAATGACACAAAACGTCAAAATACTCTTTTAGCCATCTGCCAATTCTTCGGTCATAGTGCAGCAGCCGCCCAAGTACAAGGGGGATAAAAACACTACGCTTTATTTGCAGGTTTATTTTCTAGAAACGATCTTAGTACCCAGGGGTGTGATCTTTAGTCGTCTATGAATGTGTCAGGATAGAGACTGCCAATCCACACACACCAATTAAACATGGAATGCTCCCCGCTAATATGTGTGCGTGGAGTCGGAAGATTGGCGATGTTTCGCCCTGTCAGAGCGATTATTCTATCATCTTGTAGCTCGTGTCTCCGTTACCCATCCGGGACATTAGCTGATATGAGGTCATTAGGTCCTGATCAAGCTATCATTAACCTTTTATTCCCGGACTTTCAATCTCCATTCCGGGAAAATGGATCATCAGCGAGCCATTATTGAATTAATCTCGGCCTCAGTGTTAATGACTCATTCCTCGGGGGGTGATGGTGTTGTCTGAGGAATACTAGTCAACCTGCTACCAGTTGCTCTTCGTCCGGTCTTTTTGGGCCACACAGGCATTTTGCTTTCAATTATTTCTGCGACTTGTTGAAACCTCATGCGTGTTTGGCTGAGTGGTTTAGGAGGAAGCTTGTACGTTATTTCTGTGCCATTCAACTGGACTGGACACGGAATCCTGACAAGTTTCCATACTTGTAAAATAAACCCTTTATTTCGTAATCTTTCGAATGAACACGGATGACACCTCTGTGACTTCTGTGAGCTGGCAGAAGGTGTGACCCAAAGCGCGGGAAAGTCTCGTCATATCTGCTGGTATCATCATGTATGCACAGGTTAGTAATCAGCACACGGGGGTAAGGCACCCGTCTTATAGTCACATTACACTTTGCATGGTTTTATCACGTTTTCGACAACCTAGCGGGCACGATTGTATAACCCGTCACGTTCTCGCCATACTGTTTCCAGTAAAATATCCCCCTCCTACTAACATATATTTTCTTGCCACTACCATACGTCAAGATCAGTCTGGTGTAATCTAGACAAATACTATGGATGAATTCTTCTTTTTCCGTCTCATCCTGGCAACCCCCAAATCATCACTCCATGAACTTTTACAGAGATAAATCGTACACATGTTCAATGTCCTTTTCCACTAGAGGCTGCGACCGCTGAGCGACCAAAGATTTGACAGATTGTTCAGCGAACTTTAAAGCTAAAGGACTTTTCGTTCCGTTTTCTGATTTGTTGTCCTTTTAGTCATACCTTTATATCTTGTATTATATTCAAATTATGAAATAAATCGAGGGTGACAGAAATACAGTATTTGTCGCTGTACGGTCGCTCAGAGGTCGCCGTCTGTTGGACAGTGAATCTATTGGTATTTAGCACGACCTGAGGACACTGGAATCAGGAGATGTATTCAACTGATAAGAAATCTATCACAGTGCGGGACTCTGCTGCTGATTTGCCGCTAGGCATCTCGCTCTTACCTTCTCGGTGATACATGCATGTGTCTACGAAAAAATACACTATAGATGACGGTTCGTTCACGTAAGCTCCCACAAGACTTGCCTCATAGATCTTGGTTCCGGAACATTTAACAAACATATTGTATGAGCCTGTGACAGGATTGTGTAAATCTTGAGGTACTTCAAGCTCTGGTGTCGACGGTTACGCCGATGGAGCTCCGTGATTTCTTGGTCTGTTGTCTATGTCTTCAATGGAAAGTGTTTTACTGCCGGATCCCACTTTTCTGCCGATTTTTTTATTGGAAGTATGTCCTTGGAGTTTTGAAAATTCCCTTTTCAAATGTTTCGAGGATTTTTTTCTGAGTTGATTTGATATAACAGAAATGCTCTTGTTGCAAATGTGAGTGTAATGCCCATGATAACACGGAAATATGGACTACAAGAATAAGATATTGACCGAATTCGGAATCCCGCCGTGCTGCTCTTATTAATTTTGTTAAGTATATCAACTTAATTGTTGTAAACTTTTTAAAATCTTGTATGTATTTCAGTTATACATGTTAGCCTTAGTGAAAATGTTTACTGATGTTATGGTGAAAGGCACCACACTGTTGTATTTTGCGGATTCACCTGAAGAAGTCTTTCGTATACCAGACTAGCCGGTTAATTAGATAAGGGCACAGTTTTGGATAAGATATTGTGGATGTTTCCTTGTACCCAGCCCTCGTGGTAATACCAGCGGTAATATTGTAACTTCCCAACAACCAGGAATAAGCGAGTTCATTGTACGAAATGCGCGTTTGCGATGTCAAAGGTGAATGCCCTTAACTTGTAAACAGTTCTTGCCTAGACCATGCTTGATTTCTGCATATCTAGTCGTGATTTAAATTGTTCATATCTCAAGGATTTCAATTATGGCATATTACCCACAATGCATGACACTGCGCATGCGCAATGCAACACAGTGACCCAACATATTCCAGGCTTCCCAAAATAACCCACACCTGTCGCTGACTGGGAAATGTCAAACGACACACCTGTTCTAACGTTGTGTATGAAGTTCTGTCACGGTGGTGCTGATAGCACCGCTAATGGCGGATATACATATTGCAAGAAGCTGATTGCCTTGCCAGAATAAGGTGATTCATCTGGATAAGTTGGTTGTAATTACGTGCATCAGTCAGGCAGGGGAGATTGACACACAGGTGAGGGGTGTGCCGGCATTCTGGGAAGGAGCTGTGGGGGATGACTGACAGATAGGTCAGACGGTACTGGAACACGGAGCGGTGATTGGTCGATATATCACTTCACGGGGGGCGTGTGCAGAATGATTGGCATGTTGGGCATAGAATACTTTAGGCTGGCTTTTATCTATTTTTAAAACAAATCTCACAGTCTGAATTGTTTTTTAAATCAAATAATTAAATGATGAATCTTTGCCTTTGCACGTTGGATTTTACGGGTGATTATCTCTCATAATGAAGAGACTGAGAAATGCCAACTGCTTTGCAGAGTATGTGTGTTGCTATAGGTAGCTGTCAGATCTACATTGATGGTTAACAACAGGCCGTTGTTTCATTAATTTCAAGTAGATAAAAATTAAGAACAGCTTCAACTGAAATAGGAGTACAGTAGTGTAGGGAATCGTTACTCCATTAAAAAAACTTAACATATTTGCAATAGTGCACTATTCAGATGAAAACAGCGTGGTGAATCGAGACAGAGCAGCGCCTCACTCCAAATATCTGATTAGAAAACTGAAAACCAAGGAGGTTGAAAAGAGGTTTTCAACCTCCTTGCGAAAAAGAATGAACCATGGACTTTCTTGAGACTAGAAACCTTCACCTACTAAAACTGTGACGTTCAAAGACCGACAGTGCGACATGTTTATGAATCGAATCTCTACTTATAAACTGTCGTTCTTTTTCTCCTTTGAACATTTATATAAGCCGAAGCAAGGACCAGGTAAACGACCAACTGTGCAATCGCTCGGCTAAGGCCATGTTGATTTGATTTATGGATGACATCCACGTGCGCATCAATTTTAGGCCGTTTCAATAAAAAAGATTTTCTAGCATACTGTAAACCGTACAAAGCAGCTGTAGAATGAGCACATATATGCCGTAAATTGAAATGAAGATATCGGAAAATAAAAAGAAACAGACACTAATGCCATAGAATGCTAAAGTAGAGTTCAATTTCCAATAAAACATCATCATAATATCATGGAAGAGCACGTAAAAGAACAAAATGACGAATCAATTGTTCGGAATACCATACTCTGTATGTGTGTTAAGTCATGTATTTAAACTTCCTGACCACTTAGAGTTCATAATGCTGTCAACTTTTTTGCCAACTCGACATGGCCTAACGTTATCTCTGGCTAGGAGTGGACAGGTGCAAAGCAACCGCTTTTCTCTCGTAAGCCTCCACAATAATGATGCATGGTCGTCTTTGTGTTTTAGATCATCCTTGCAAAGTTATTCCGTACCACTGCGCCGCGGAAGACATATTGTTGAAGAGGTAATCTGCGTTTATGAAAGACTCCCTCTGGCACTGCGGTCAGGGCACAGCGCGCCCTCATTAATATCCCTCCGCCGCCGCGCCACTGGAATGTCTCCCAGTGATCCTGACCCGTCTGACATTACAGACATGCTGTTGGAAATGATTTGCATGCCCAGCAAGTCACCCTTACAAGTAGGTTCTGAAGTTGGGAAAGAGGTTTATGATGTGTCACTGCACTCTTTCGGCAGTTATAAAACATATGTCCACTTGTGTCAGAAGAAGTAAAAAAATCGTCGACTGAGTAACAACGTTTTCGATAACTTATCAACCGTAAACCTATAAAATTGATGTTCTACTACTAGTACATCTAGTACAGTGTTTGTCACTTCAAATTAGCATTAACGGTATCTCAACGCCCGTCTTAACTTATGTAGCAATGTAGTAAAACTACTACAAAGTACATAACTCTAGAACTACACAAATCTAGCACGGTCGTCTGTCTTCTCCAACCAAATGCACCACATGTCGGGGATATCCGTGTTATGGTACTGGTATATTCATGTAATGGCAATGTATCCTGCTACAAGAATATTCAATCATAGAACTCTCACCATCTCATGTCCCGTTTCATGAAAGAAGATACCACATTTCTGTAATCGTGACAAAATGGCAAACTTTGGGCCCTAAGGGAGTTACAGTAGTACGTGTCATACTGAAGAGAAGGAGTACTGTGACGTGACACATAGTTTCGAGCAGACAGTTGCAAAGTTCGTCATGAATATAGAGCAAAAGTCAGCCGAATTCCACCAAAAGTATCATCATAACTCTAGTACGTGTAGATAGTGGGACATGTGCTCATTCACTCATATTCACTAGGTCTGAGCATGCATCTATATGGGCCAGCGTGTCGTTGGGCGAGAGTCTGTTAGATTCTGGATGGATGCTCACACTCATCCAATTCGCAGAGATCCAATCTTTTAACAGCGTGAAACAACGTGAGTTTGAGTTTTCTTTGATCCGTTTCAGATATGGTAAACATTGTTGATTTAAGCAATGACTTATGTTGAACTGAAACATTCTGTAAATGGTTATCTCTGGCCAGAGGTTAGTGGTTTCGGCATTGAGTTTTCTCCTCTACCAGAAACACTATCCCTCAGGCTTAGACAATCACACACTGATTATCTTATACTTAGTATGTACGTTTCTAAGCTTAACATAGTGCAGTTGCAAGTCTGGGCTAGAACAGTCTTGTTAGGGCCGACTCACCACACTGCCAGCAGCAGTCTGTGTTCCAAAGAGAGTAGAAGGGCAAATCCGGGCGTGACGTGTCCCATTCATCACAGGTACCCTGTGCCTGGAGAATCCCCGTCTCAGGTAGTGATGCTGCCACGCTACGGTAATGGAATTAAGTGATAATGGAACTAATACTGACAAAAACACTGGGACATTAATTTTTTGTCTTATTCATCTAAGTTCTATTTCGGAGGTTTTGTTGGTGTTTCCCCGTCTAGATCTGTTTGTTTGTTTGTTTGTTTGTTTGTTTGTTCGCTTGTGTGTCTGTATACAGAAGAGTGTGTCGTTTCACATTGCAGGCACGTCAGGCACATTGGTCAGGAAGTTAGGCCAAAGGTCCCAAAATAGGTTATCTCACCTCCTCTCTTCCATTTCCTGAAATATACATGTCCTGTTCTATTTTGAGAGCCAGAGGGGAAATGCATTTAATAGATACAATTAGCTAGAAATCCACAATAATGAATAAAACAAGAAAAACTGAAATCTTTGGCTGTGGTATGAGATCTTTGTTTACTTGTCCCAAAATGTTCAATCACATCAGGAATGACAATCATTTCTAACCCCCTACTTTCTATGGAAATATTCATTTCCAGTAGGCTAATGATTCCCATCGTTATCAGTTTTTC
Source organism: Branchiostoma floridae (assembly GCF_000003815.2). NCBI lineage: Eukaryota > Metazoa > Chordata > Leptocardii > Amphioxiformes > Branchiostomatidae > Branchiostoma > Branchiostoma floridae. The sequence goes on along the minus strand of NC_049980.1, from coordinate 12,926,005 downwards.
TTACACTTCATTACATCATCAATATGGCTGGTAAGAACTCGGCCCTTCTGCGCATGATAGAGATCCCAAATGTTAAGATGGGTCGGCTCCCCCTAACGGCGGGTAAACGCTCCATCTGTCTCTGTCAGTAAGTAAGGCCCAGACTCAGCCCAATGGGCCAGTAACATCACCACCCCGTACTTCAGGATTACTTATCTACAGGTATCAAGACATCGTGTAGAGCACGGACATTTTTGTCCAAGCAATCTGTTTTTCTTTGCATGTTTACAATAGAGCACATAGAGTATACACGAACTAGTTTTTATTTGTAGCAAATGGCCATTTCAAGTAAGTTTTATTGATGACATCTACGCTCGCACTGATATTTGCCTGATCTTGTAAAAAAGCGAAATTTACTCGAGCTTCCACTTCGGTGATGGACAACGTTAATAAAAATGGCAAGAAAATAGATAAAGGTGCAGTGTGTTAGCCTTGGGTGTAGAAATGACACTAGCAAGGAAGGTAGGTTGCAAGAAAAAATAATTTTTTATTACAACGTTTATTGTCTCTAATATTTCAAAACTCTGGCATCTTGAGTCAAGTTTCTGGGCCATATGCATCCTGTTTTTCGCGTTGTTGCATCAGACCTAAAATATACAGAGAATGAAATCCATACAATTCACCTGCTATGGCCTAATTTCTGAAACAGGATCACAGCGCTACAGGTCACAACACGGTCCGGATATTGATCTTACGTATTGCAGCGCAAAATGACCACACAACATAATCACGATACCTTTACTAACGACTTTGAAATATGTATTCTTTGAAATGAATTTCCTTGGTCAGTATTTAAACTGATGGGAAATGTAACGAATAGAGCAGTGTGTTATACCGTTTTAGTTCGTTTCACAAAGCGCACTACCTAAAGTGTACTGTGCACGAGTTCTCCGAACCGTTTGATTCAATTAGTGCCGTAAATGCCATTGGAAGTGTGTGCAGTACTGCCGCCCATTGCGTTGAATCACCTTGCCACTAGAATGCGATTACTGAGCGACCGTACGGCGACCAAAATTGGGTTTGTGTGACCTTTTATTTTAAGATTGGAATCTACATGTAAAAGGTTTCTTTGAAAGTTTTCTTTAAAAAAAAAGCCGCAAACAATCAATTTGCCTTCACGAAGGTCGTTGAGCAGCCTGTCAAAATGTTGGTCTCTCAGTGGCCGCAGCGCGGAGGTAGCCTCTAGTAAAAAAGTGGATATCATGGACTACTCGTCTCTACATCATTCAAAAGACTCTATCCTTACCCAAATAACACCACGAACCAAATATGAAGGGAAACAAACTATGCCAACCTTAACGGGTGACTAGATCATCACTTCATCACGCAATTCACACTGATTAAACTGATCCACCCAACTAAACATACCTATTTGTCACTTTCCACCATAGGTACGCTTCCCTCTGACAACCTGGCTAACTACGCTTTCCGTCCTACCGTACCAAGGGAGCCGTTTCATTCCGGAAATTCATGATCTTGGCGGTTCAGTTGGCTTTTAATATTTCACGTCATGTTGACTTTAATGGAAGGTTTATAATGGGAATTAACGGGAATAATTCACTGCTGCAGTAAAATCCAGGTGTCCTTACGTGATCTTCAGCAGTATTTTTAGAGCATATTATGAAAGAACAGCTGATACTATGTGTTTTTAGTAACATTATGGAATTGGCCGACGTCCCGACGCTATCTTTGTTTTGTGAGTATTATATTACGATCATACGCGTTTCGACCAACGAACCGTAGGATATATATATGTGTGTAGTAAGTATTTCTATGTTTTCTTCCGTACGTTCTTGTACATTGTTGACAACAATTTTTTCCTCATCGTGACAAATTTTCTTTATTCTGTATCAGACCATCTACATGTGATAAAGATCAGTTGTTTGATTAACACGATGAAACATTACTGGCAGCTGTATTACTACAGACCCTACATGCATGCAAAAAAATATTTGGCGCAATTGTAGAACAATGTTTATCAAAAATTTAAACATTCAGTGTGATATAATCGTTTGACATTTACAATTGTTATAATGCTAAACGTGCGACATTTTTATCAATCGCACGCTGTACTAATGAAAACTGAATTCAAGATTTTCCTGGTACAATCTATTTCCTGATAGAACCGTCATTTCCATGTATGTAACATGAATCATTAAATGTCCTACATGTCTCATTTTTGCTATGATTCAGCGGAATCTGAAATGTTGTGGCCACAATAAGACATCTGTAGATAACAGCAGATAGGGACCGTCTTTCAAGTAACGTCATGTTTGATGTCTTATCTCCGGCTCCCAGCGGCTTCCTGTAGTTTCCTCACATCCACACCGGGCTGGAGGGCGCATCCGGTGGTCGGCAGCCTTTCCGGGGGATAAATGTATCATCCCTTTTGCCTCGCAGTAATACCCCCTTCACATTAGGCGCGACGGCGCTGCGACCACTGAGCGACCAAAGATCGCTCAACGATTTGCATAGATAAGGAACGAATCTTTTAAAGTTTTTCGTGTTTTGCTGTCTTTTAAATCATACTTTTACACCTTGCATTAATTTCAAATCATGAAATCAACAGTCACACGAATCCAATGTCGGTCGCTGTACGGTCGCTCAGCGATCGCCGTCTAGTGGTTACCTGTAGCGTAGCTTTACCCTGGCGGTTCCAGTCCAAAGTACGCCTCGGGATCTACCTGCTGTAGAGACATGATAGTGGGAGACAAGGGGCACTAGTTACAGAGTAATGTGATCTGAGCCATACAACGATCTCATCTTCATCAGAACACCACAACCTAGGTTGAACTGAATTACATGCTGTCGTATCTTATTTTATCATGCATTAAATACCATTCAAACAGGACAAGCTGGAATACAGTCAAGCCTGTACTAGTGACCACCTCTACTACATCAGGACCACCTGGCCAATTTGACTAGTTTTTGGTGGACCTTTCCTATCAACACAAGCAGCGCGAATTCTGACCACCTGTCCACATAGACCATATTGTATTGGTCCCTGGCGTTGTTTTACTCTAGTAATGATGAAAACACATGCATACATGCCTTTGTAGTAAGATTAAAAAGAAGCGAGTAGACATGTTCAAACTGTCCGTCTGGAAATGACATATCGCTCATGTTAGAGGGCAAGGCACCCTCCCAGACTCTTATTACCTGAGAGGTAGCGTTATTATCCCCAACAGAGGTATGAGTCTCGTGTTATAGCCTTTTGGTGTCTTTCTTTCCCACTCTCCGCCATTGCGGTCACCTCCTGCTTATTTTTCATGACTGAGGGGAGGGGGTGGGGGGCACACTGTTCCCGTTATTTGCCACCTGCCCGTTGCCATGCCCGCCCGTGTGTAAAGGCGCCGTCACATTCGTTGCAGCATATCGTACGGTTTTGATGTCGTAGACATTTCAATCCGGCTGTGACAGAACCAACCACCGTACCAACACTGCCTCTTCGGTAACAAGACAGCTGAAATCTTGTATCACACATGCACGAAGTGATGAACATCCCAGAATGCTCCCAGAAATAATTAGGCTAAGGTCACATTTCCACAAAGGGGCCAGTCCGGGCAGCTTTCGGGAACGAAAAGTATGATATGAAAGGCACCAAATTACACGAGATGTAAAGAGAATAGTTGAGGGCATTGGTTGTGTATATTTTTAAGTATACATTTCTATTTTTCGTTTTCTTAAACAGCCCGGCCGGGCCCCGGTTTTGAAACGTGACGTAGGCCTTAGGCTAATGTGGCATTGCCAAACCGGGCTATTTGTGGAAAGGAAAAATAGAAATGTATACGAAAAATCTACACAAATAATGCCCATGACTATTCCCTTTACGTCTTGTGTAGTTCGGTGTATGTCCTTTTTATCATCCTTTTCGTTCCCGAAAGCTGTCCGACCGGGCCCGGTTTGGAAATGTGACGTAGGCCCTAGGGATCGTAGTTCGTTCGTACCGCAAATGTGAACTGGAAATTATCGCCAGCGTTATCAAAATGTAGCAGTGACTAAAATTCGAAATTATCCAGGTGTATGATATTTAGTGTAATCCCTCTGGTCACAAAAGAAGATACTAATGTATTTGATAAGGTGGTTATCCAGCGCGATAGACAGTCACATTACCTAAGGAAATTAAAACACCCCCGCAGTGCTTGAAGAAATCCCAATCTAAGAAAACCAAGTCTAAACATCTTACACCTAGCTGTTTCTTCAATCCATAGTTTAAACAAAACTTACCTGGAGTACCCGTAGGCTGCGAATCGATAGCACAATGCCCACAGGGTTTTATATAGCGAAACGGAGGCCAAGTACAATATTGTTCACGCTTGAGCATGCGTGCGACAAAGGCCTGTACACCTCGGTATTGCGCGTGACAAGTTTGACAAAGTTTGGCGTATGGATTTATTCTGATTACTGTTCTTGTCATATGCTACTACCTACTACGGTGAGTAACGGTCGGTCCCTTTCCTTCCGCTACTTTGGCATCGCCCTGTGTGTGGAAAAGTGTTTCTCTGAGCGCGAGGAGCAGTGCGGGTGGGTGGTGCATGCCAGTGTGTAAGCATCCATAGGAAGACACTATCCTCCGTGTCTTTAGTGAGTGCTTTTCTGGAAGCACACTCCAACACTCTCGCTCTACTTCCCAACAAGAGAAGGACATAGACTAGCAAGTCGCACCGGAGGAAAGTCCCCCCCCCCCCCTTTAGAAGGTGAGTCCATAAACATCGCCTCTAATCTTTCCGCCTCATTTTGCTCCAATTTGGGCGGTTTGCTCTTTGTGCGTGTTACAAGATTGAAATGTCATTGAATGTCCCAGATCCCATCAATTTGGATGCGAGGTGTGTTTGTACTTCAGCGCGCCATGAAGGGGAGTGGGTTTCCCCGAGTCTACCCAAAAATGCACGGATGTCGCTTGCTACAGGACTCTAGTAGTAGGAAAGATATTTAGGCTTGTACAGCGGTTATTCCGTCATGTATAGAAACTGAAGTGGCATGCGTCAGGAGTCAACAATACATCCATCTATCGGTTTTATATGGTGTTGCGTGGTCACATTCGTAGTATGCTGTCGCACAATTTTGATGACATAGAAGTTTCAAGCATGTCTGTGGCAGAACACGGCTCTGTGACAGCCTTTCCCACCAGAAGACGTCTGAATTTTGCGAACACTTATTTGTACCGTTATCCCAAGAATACACTCAGTTTGGCGATCGTACTACGATCGGACGACGCATGTGACTCTTCCCGACAAAAGCAACACGTTCTATCCACTACTCATGGTGTAGAATCAAGCTATGTGGCATAGACCTATAACGTTGCGACTTAACTTCGTCAACAACAAACACACTTCCTGTTACGCGTTGTCGACCATGCACAACATTACGTTAGCCGTCAATACATGTAGTTTCCAGACCGGTGAGTCTAGTTTGATTGTTTCACCAGGAGCCTGATTATTGGAGTAGAAGGCGCCCGGATTTACTTTACTGAATTGGCTTATGTGAACTGAAGGGTCTGTATTGTGTACGTCGACATTGGTATACAAAACTTAAGAGCTGAAAATCCTTTCTTTCTATTTGTATGCACATTTAACAAATCCAGTGTTTGTGCGGAATATCATTATCATGTGTTCTCATCGCTGTCGAACTTTGCTGTTGAAGTCCCAGTTTTTGTTTCCGATCATGGACATGCTGGGGTTTTGATTTTTTTTGTGGCCACTGGTACCACTATTAATCATGCGGTACTAGTACTGTAAATGCAGAAATTGTCGCGGTGGTTGCAAATTCACCGCGAACTCAATTGCAAGACCACCGTGAACATTTTTGAATGGCAGTGCATATAGTGCTACCGCAAACTTAAAACCACCGCGAACAGAACTTTTTTCCCGCTACCGCGAAATTAAATCCCCGCGAACTTCAATGCGGTACGAGGGGCGTGCAATTAGTAATGGTCCTGACCCATTTCCCATAGCAGGAGATTAATGAAACTTGGCACAGTTATTAGTCTTTCTCTTCATAGGAATCACCCAGAGTTATGCATTTCTCCCATCGTTTGATGCAGCTCTGGACACCGATTTTGTAGGACACCCCAGGTTGGTCCTCCAACTGATGCCTCATCAATGGCACAAGAGGGACGACCAGGTCTGGGAGCTGTTTCCACAGACTTCCAGCCACGTTTGAATTCAGGATGCCAGCGTTTTACAAGGTCATATGATGGGGCATCATCACCATAAGTTTCATTTATTTCATCAAAAGTCTTCTTTGGTGTGCGTCCTTTCAAATACAAAAACCGGATCACTGCGCGACACTCAACTGGTTCCATTTCACACCTGGTCCATTTCGCACCTGACTAAGTTCAAACACCAGTAAATCAGAAACCACAATTAGTTCAGAGCTGTCTTTTGCAACATAACCCATAGAGATATGAATTATTACACATACAAAATTTCATTTAGATCAGACAACTGGAAGTGGGTCAGGACCATTACTTATTGCACGCCCCTCGTATCATACACGTGGGTTATGCAGGCTGCACACTACAGATCTTTGATCATTACCACGTCATGGAGCCTGACTGGTATAATCGTTACCAATCAAAGTACACTTGGGACTGTAAAATGGATAATCCTACCGAAAATGTATCATCATGTCAAGGAATAACGAGAATGCCACGTGTGCACTACACCTGATGACTTCTTCTTATGGTCTGTAGTAGCCATTGTTACGAGGGGCGTTCAAGAAGTAATCCACCTGACCCACTTCCAGTTGTCTGATCTAGATGAAATTTTGCATATGTAATGATTCATATCTCTATGGGTTATGTTGCAAAAAACAGCTCTGAACTAATTTTGGTTTATGATTTAAAGGTGTTTGAACTGAGTCAGGTGTGAAATGGACCAGGTGTGAAATGGAGCCAGTTGAGTGTCGCGCAGTGATCCGGTTTTTGTATTTGAAAGGACGCATACCAAATGAGACTTTTGATGAAATAAAAGAAACTTATGGTGATGATTCCCCATCATATGACCTTGTAAAACGCTGGCATTGTGAATTCAAACATGGCCGGAAGTCTGTGGAAACAGCTCCCAGACCTGGTCGTCCCTCTTCTGCCAAAGGGGCGTCCTACAAAAACGGTGTACAGAGCTGCATCAAACGATGGTAGAAATGCATAACTCTGGGTGATTCCTATGAAGAGAAAGACTAATAACTTCACCAAGTTTCATTAATCTCCTCCTTTGGGAAATGGGTCAGGTGGATTACTTCTTGAACGCCCCTCGTATGAAGGCTGCCCAAACATGAGTTGTCGTGCATAGGAAAAATGGTGTGTTTCCAGTTTTCTGACCGACCCTAGCCTTTTCGTGCGGACGACCACTGGCAAAATGCTACGGGACATAGTATTTTCGATTTGACATCTTAGTGAGGAAATCGTTGCGGAAATGTTCTCATTATGTCTGCTGCAATAGAAGTGATATCATATAGACAGATTCAGCACACCTATATCCCTTTTATGTTCACACCATGTTATGATTTCGGCTGGCATGTAAAAACGAAAAGGGAATCCATATGCATATCTACCGAGTACCGACCATGCTTTTTCGAGAACCGAAGTAATAGAAAACATAATATTGATTTTCCTATGCCTTATACTGTAAAGACTCCGGAGTACGGTGATACCTTTGCCTGTCTGGTGGCGAGCCGTGATACCAACCTGGCGTCAGCGCGTTCACCACCAAGCCGTGGACATCGTTAAACCATAAAAGATGCATAATCAGAGCCATCATGGCTTAATGGTGTCCAGTGTGAGGCATATATTGAGCAGCTGTATGCCCAGGCACTGATTATTGTCGTTTTTATTGACCACAGCGGTCTGTATTGACAAGATGACGAATCCGTGGCGGCCTCCCGAGTGTGGGAAAGACCGCCGACTAATTTACTGGTAATTCGATTGACCACGGAAGTGGCAGAGTCCGGGGCGAAGCTCCGACTGGGGGTATATTTCAGATGAAAGGGGTGTTATAGGCGTTATTTACATTCGGTGCTCAGGAATGAAGACAAAACCACAAACTAGCTCACTTTGCTTTTTCCCCCGTGGAGACACATTCACTTAACGTAAGAAACTTAGAACACATTATCGAAATAGTACGGAGCCTTGGTAGATATGAATGTACTTTTTGGCTGTTACACTGATTTTTGTGCCAGTAGGGGCTACAAATATATCAATTTTGATGTTTCATAACACACACACACACACACACACACACACACACACACAGAGAAAAACAGAAACACAAAAGTAGATAGCCAAAACATAACCTCCACTCTAGGTAAATATAGTTTGTTGTTGTGATTGTGTGGTTGATATTGAAAGTTTTACTTTGTGCCCAGCGGTCGCTGACACTTCCTGCACTAGCCGCAGTGCTAACACAGATGTCGGGAAGTACTGTGTGGGCTTTGGCACGTAACCAATAGATAGGATACGACGCCACAATAAAAATCGCATTTTCAGCATCGCTTAAGCCTAAGCCAACGAGGTGTGTCCATATAGACCTTGGCTTCGGGCCCGCTATAAGGACCAACACAAACCATCACCTGCTGAAGCCATTGTGGTATAATGTAAGCTCCCTACTGTTTCAATCTCGGTAAAACACACTGGCGCTATTTCCTGCGATTTGTATCAACTTAGCCGCTGTCTACTTTCTACCTATGGGTGGTCTAGCTATAGGCGGCCTTTTCAAGACGTTTTTGTATGGTCTGTATGTATTATTGTGCATGATCGAAAGAGATGATAAATGAAAGAAATGTTTTTGCATCGTTATAAAAATGGACTCATTAGTAAGGAAACATTAGGAGAATAGAAAAAAAGGAAATCCGGCCATTAACAAATTGGGTAATGTTTTTAATGAACCAAATTATTTCAGCAATTAACGTGTAAAACTTTAGATTTGAGATCTTTAAAACGCCTCTGAATTCCATTGTTCTCTCTCTGAAAGGGGCACTGTACCCATATACGTTACTTGGCAACCTGAAATCTTTGCCAGGACGGGCTTGTTCATAATATCATATTCTATTTCAAAGTGTACAATTATAATTTCTACATGATTTGCCATACTTGATCGTGTGACCATTGCTATTAATGTTCTGATGTAGCATGTAATAGTACTGGTTGATTTCGACATCATTACAACTTAACTGTTGAAATATTCGATAATTTTTATCGGCAGAAACATTATTCTGAATGTGACACTTAAACGATGATGTAACATTGTCACGTTCGGAACTGGATTACACGAAGGTATAATCATCGCTAGGTTCAGATGATTGGAGCGATATTAAGATAGCAATTATAGATCATAGGAACTGACTCTGCAAACTATTGCCGATATGCGTCATAATCATTCTTATTACCGTGGTCAGAATGTATTAGTATGGTTTCTGCTTTTACTTCACGTGAACACGATTATGTGGTGAGGGTGAATAGTACTGAGTCTGGCTGTGTACCCGAACAATTATCAGGTGCAGTTACAGGTGCAAGTACAGGTGCAGCAGTATAGGTGCAGGTGCAGCAGTTTACGTGCAGGTACAGTACAGATGCAGTACAGATGCAGGTGCAGTACAGGTGCAGGTGCAGCAGTTTAGGTACAGGTGCAGGTACAGGTGCAGTACAGGTGCAGTAGTTAAGGCACAGGTCCGGTCCTAGACTTAAATACGTGTAGGTAATTATCTGTAAGCTATAGACTCATGTAGCTAAATGTCTTCTTGAATAGTTGTCATGCTTGAATGGGAATTTACCTTGTGGTTCATGGGCGTTCTTTCTTGAACAGTACACCTCAACGACGTGTGATAAATAGGGCACGGTCGACCTTTCAGTTCACGACGTGCATCACTAATAAATTGCTTTAGGATTATTAAATTCCAGCTTACCAGAGCCACGGCTTGGTTGCCACGAGTAGTACGTCAAGACCTCTGATGGAAAGGAAATTTACCGTGATTTGTTCTTAGCAAACATTAAGAGAAAGTTATTTAGAAGTCTTGGCGCGACTTCCATCTCCTGTATTGTAATGACCAGGAAGTCCTGTAGGCAGGTAGCACTGATGGTTCTGCGGCCGTGAATACGAACAACGGGCAGAAGGGACGTGGCTGTGAATATCACCTACGCACGGAGCGTGACCAATAATGTAATTACACGGGAATCTCCGGAATAATTCTTCATAACGCAGACCTTTGCGGGCTGTGGGGAGCAGTAAGGGACATTAGTATTCATATGCTACCACTACCACCACATACCCAGAGGCTTGCTGTACTCGTTGGGTATTCACTGGCTTCTTGTCACTTTGTAAAGGTTTGTCTTAAAGTCCCGTACTGGGAGTTCACCACGTTCTTCTACAGTACCTACCCATCACTACCCACTTTTCAACAGACGGCGATCACTGAGGGATCATTGAGCAACCAAATTGGATTTTTGTTACCCTTGATTTCATTATTCGAATTTAATGCAAAAAGTATGACAAAAAATAGAATATCTGTGAAAATTCTTGAGCGATCGGTAAAATCTTTGCTTGCTCATAACATGGGTCGCATCGAAAAGTGATTTATGTTTGACTTTCCAATACATGTCTGTCCTTGAAGTAGGAAAAGAAGTTTTTGCCGGCAACGCGTTCTTATTATTGAGCTATTTCTAAGTTCTAACTCACAGTTAAGTCCTAATGATTATTGCGGTTTAGGTTAAGACCAAAGAATTGCTTACGTTTTCAATGGAATATCGATATCGTTAGACGTTCCCCTAATCTTATAATTATCTAAGCTTAAACGCCACGGTGATAGCTTTCCGTGATCAATACGGCACTGGTGAAATTGTGATTGCGCTAGGGCCGGAATGTATTAGCAGAATGGCTTTCACCAAGAGCGATACTTCCTCTGGAGCAAAAGAAAACTTTCTCCCAAGATTGTTTCAAGGTCGAACGGCACACCCTTAAGTTAAGTACAAGAAGCCTTCGATATCGACCGTGTCTTTAGTTAGACTTTACAGGTTTATAATTCCAACTTTGAAAACATTTGCCTCCGTGTTTTGCCTACTTGTATATGGAGGATTTGATTTCGCTGTTTCTAGATGTTTCTGCTCGTGTCAGTTCGTAGTTATTTGTCAGTACTGTCAGTAGAGTGACAGGAAGTGGAAGTCGGAAGATGGCATGGTGTCACTTCAAAGGTCAGGCTTGTGGGAGTGGGAGTTCAGAGGTTGTATTAAGGTTGTATCCGTGATTCTAACATTCCCCCTTGATAGTGTCATATCATTGGGTTATAAGTAGCACCTCGCCGGAAAGTTTATCGTTCGTGAAAATCATTGATATCAAATTCATGTTAAGAATACAATCTACACCATGGCTGTGTAGTTTCATGGTCAAAACACCACGGAGTACATGGATAAGGCTAGAATTGGAGAGGGCTTTGCCAATGTTTGGGGCATCAAGTCCCACTAGTCCTATACGGTTCCCCTCTAACGAAGCGGTCACATCCGTCCTAGGCCGTCGTACGATTTTATTGTCGTGGAATTTTCGAGCAGGCTCTGATAGACTCAACCGCCGACAAGTATGTATTCTCTGACAAGGACAGCCTACTCTTTAACAAGATTGAAATTTGTGTGACATATGTATGAGAATGATGCGCCCATTTTGATATCTTACGACGATCGTACAATGAATATAACCAGGCCCTAATCCACAACAATGTGTCGTGTCTGCCGGGTACACGGGTACGTTTCCTGTTCTGTTTATGGGCAGTGAAACGACATAATACAATCTATCAGGCCTTCACTCCAGATGTCACACGCATTAGACACCACACATGTTTATATACCCTCATTCTGTTTTTGTGTTGGAGCCAATTTCATGCTGTGTGCTTTTCATTTGGTTTCATTAGAATTTGCTACTGAGATGACGCGGCTTGCATGATGAGGATGATCTGGTAGTTTGCATGTAATAATAGGTTATGACAGGTATCTCTGTTCCTCGAGTTTGTGTTTGTGTGTGTGTGGGGGGGGCGCTATTCAAGTTAGAGTGTTGTTGGGAGCTATGGCCATAGGCTCTAATCGTTGGGAGCATAGGCCGTAACCATTGGTTTGGGGAATTTGTTTTGGAAAACTTTTCAGCAAATGAAATACTACAAAACTATAAGTGACTGTTTGATTTCCGTGTGTCTGTTTGTTTGTGTCGGTGTGTGTCCGTAGTTATTTGAATACACTGTCATCAGGGTGGCAGTAAGTCAATGAGTGGCAAGATGACCGCCAAGGTCAGAAATTGAGTGGCACGACGTAGAATCAAAGGTGGTAGAACTAGTCGTTAATCAAACTTGGCCATGGTCAATAGAAAAGGCTACTAATTTATGGGACTTGCTGTTCTTGGTTCGTCTGTTTGTATTGTGATACATGTAGTCACATTTACCGTGGTGTGACAGAAAGTGATCAATTTACACATGGTAATCTTTATCAAAACCCTGTTTACAAAATTAATGAACTACAAGACATACAAGAAACTCGCGGAGTCGTGAGATCTTCAAACGAAACTTTTTCAAGCACCTGTCGCTGAGTAGTTGTGCCACTGCGGTATCAATGGCAGCCAGCCACGGCGCTGTTTTCTTCATCATTTCCCGGCCTGCACGGATGACAGATTCGGCTCCGTGCCTCCCTTGTCAGCTTCTGTGAGTCATGTACGCCATTTATTCCGGCTGCGGATTAAAACAAGATTACTTTGTCAGCGGCGGCGTTACGAATAAGCGGGGTTGATCCGAGGCGTGCACATTATCACAGAGTAATGATTGCAGCAGACCGGAACCCAAACACTAACCCTCCGCAGATTGCTCCGCTGTAATTTTCTGCGAAAACAAGCCAGTTGAAAAGATGGCCGACCCCAGAAAGGTGCCATTTTATTGTGTTTATGATCCCAGAACCACATCATCGCTGTACAGAAAATATTAGGTTGATCTGTTGGACCTCAGTGTGTGCGATTTTGGCAAAGACCGCCCGACCAAAACTCATTATACCTTCGGTCTTGTTTGCTCATTGACCGTAACCAAGTAAAGAACCTCCAACAAAATATCGGGCTTCCTTTATTGATATCCCTGGGAGTTTTGAAGTTAACCGGAGTGCAAGGGTCACTCTCCAGTGCGACGCTCAATCTCGGCTGCCGCTGCCTCATAAATGATGAAGACTATTGGATGGACCCCGTATTAATCTTGCGGGGCTGACACGTTACTTCCAGTGTGCATGCTCGCACATACGGTACGTTCCCCCAGCCACTCTTTAATACAGTGCTTGGCCGCTCACCTCTACAATCACTCTCTTATTTCCCGCGTGTGCCGTACAGGAAATAGGATCGACCGAAGGTGGGCAACACGCATTAGCCTTGCTGAGCACCTGAGAGAAGGCGGAGCCGAGGCGGTTTCTCCAGCAGCCCACCGTGTGTACCTGCGGGATGACGCGCGACCGGCTGCCGTGGATGCTGCGGTACGTCTGCGTCCTGCTGGCGGTTCTACCCCACTCCTCCGCCGCCAGGAGCGGGCCAGCCTCCGGCAAAGGTACATGTTATAAATCTCTTACCACCACAAGGGGTTCATCATAAACTCTCTCCATCATTTCCTCGTTAGCCACTCTTATGTATCAATATTCATAGCTCCTTGCAAAACTAGTTTGTGTACAGAGAAGTGACGAGGGACCGACGTTGATGTATGGTTTAATGCATTAGTTCCTTGTAAAGGTCTCATTATCTTTTTAAGCGCTGCAGTGGTAATCGGCACAGCGAACACTGCCTCTGTGATAAATACAAGTTGACATTTGTGTTTGGTAGCTTCATTTCCTTCTTATTTCCCTCTTATCGAATAGCGATTGGGGCCCTAAATGTTTAATGCTACCTAGGTTAGCGGGTCAAGTTGGAGCGTATTATCAACTCTCTAGTCGGTTAATTAATTATTTTGGTCAATAAATCGCGGGAAAGACCGATACGGGGCTCCCGTGAATTTGACACCACTTGGGGAGAAAACGAGCGGCGACGGGCCATGGGTTTTCACAGGGGCGGCTGCAAGACAATTGGGTTAGGGAAGGTCCGGAATTCCCCGTGTTATACCAGACGTCATTGTAGCTCAAGTGGTATCAGCTTTTCAGTTGAGCTCTTGGTTCCAAACAATTTGTAATTGCAATGTGAGCCCCCGGTTCAATCCTGGTCATGGCATCTTGATTGGGGCTGCTACCGTCTTTCGGAAGGGACGTAAAACGGGGTCCCGTGTTCGAGGAAGTGCCTCGAGCAACACTTAAGGGTAAAAAATATACACTGCTACGTACTGAAAAGGCAAGGAAACTTTCTGCCCTATGTACCACGATACACTACAAGATTCTGAAAGAATGATTACCTAACGATAACGTTTGGCGATGATGTCAACTATGCTTACCTTACTAAGAAATATCCTATACTGGAGTTTATTGTAACTATCATCCTCTATAAATGAATGATAAAAAAAAGTTTTATTAGGTGTTCCATTACAAGTTTTTATATCTATTTTTCATTTTTTTTTATGACATCGATTACTTTAGTTTAGCGGTTTGTAAAATTGCGGTTTGTCTCCCAAACTTGTTGAATTTGACAAAACGACTTCGGTTACAAGCATGCCTTAGTGAATTGCGATGACCCCCATAATCCCACTCACAGTTCTCCTAATACGATCACGATACATTCAAAAGCCATTGACTTGTTATTGTGCGGTGATCGTTGATATGAACCCTTCATCAATTTACCTTTCTGTCAAATCTGCACACCCTGCGTTTTCCCTGCCCTTTCCCGGGCACGGTCCCGCCAGCACCAGCCGTGACTAGCATGCCGGCTCTGGAGATGGAAATAAAAACCGCGAAAGTTTAGCACCACTGCTTCTGACATAGTTTAGAGAAATAAACCAAGGCACTACACAGGCATCCATCATATCTGATATGTCAGCATTTTCAACGATGATCATTCTTTGTCGTCAAAAAGGTTGTACACATGAAATGATGTCGTAAAAAGCCATTCTCGGCAGCTGGCCTTAGGTTCTTGTCTTATCGAGACGAGAACTCTCGACAAGGCTTCTTTCTTCATGTTTTACAAGTCTAAGCTCCTTAGCGTATCAAGTAGCGTACATATTGGCATATGCAAATACCACACATGTACACTAAGCTTGTTTTGTTGAGTTCAGCATATTGATTGATAATTCGAAGGTTCAATTGCTGTGAAACAAGCAGCTTGCTTTCGTAAAGCTGGCAACACAATCGCTCATTGTTATGCTTCGATGCTTGCATATATCTTCAGGTTTAAACGTGGATGTACAGTTCCTTTGCTTTTCTACAATAGACAAGAGTTCGTAGACCTCAGGCCTGCATGAAATGTATTGGGTTTCTGTAGACCTATTGTGTATTTTTGCCTTTTTGTCTGTGGTACGTGGTTGGAAAAATGAGCTTTTTACTGTGTTGGTTGTGCACCATGCAAAAGTCTGACTCTGAAATTCCATTTTCTGAATTTGTAAGTTTGGACAGGGATGAACATTACTTATTTTGGATTTCTTAAGTATGTAACCAACCACAGTACTTTGAAGTTGTTGAGACGCTACCTTTTTTTGTCTCAGATGGCCCATGCACATGTAGTTACTCTGTCACATGATATACTAATATCTTCCTATTTCAATGTACTGACCTAATGCAGCTGCTAAGTCTCCTTGGTTTGTGTTCTTCCAATGATATTCATTAAAGATTTATTTCTGGGGTGTTATTCACTTGACATCGGAATGTTACTCGCATAATTTGACCAATGATACTTTTATCTGTAGTTCCATAGACATTAGACAACATGAATAGTGGTCGCCCCCATGCAGCAGCAACAGTTAGTCCCCAGGGTGGTATGATATTTTCATTCAATCCATCCAACCCAAACCTAAATCTCCTGTAGTATCTAAGCCAAATTTAACAGCATAATTTACTATGAAAAATGTCCTTGTCAATCCCATTTATAGATGGCAAGCTGCTGGCAATGGAAGCTTTGAAAAGTTCAGAAGCTGTTGTAGTCAAAGCAAACACCCAGCAAACATCCCCGCAAACCAATGAGCAGTTGCTTAGAAGGGGAATTTCATCATATATTTGCCGCGACAAAATGCAACAAACGATACTGAATTTAAAACAGAACAAAGCTAAGCCTCCACCACTTAACCCTGCCTGTACCATAGATTAAGCAGGCCCAAAAACCAAGCGAATATGACTAGCCCAAAACAACAAATTACATGTATACAGTATGGAAATGGCATTACCAAAGAAACAAAAAGAAACACAGGACAAATCATACACATACCTTTCTCTTATGCCCACACTCTATACAGTTCTCCTCCACATTAGAAAATTGCATCTTCTTCTGTTTAAGTTCAAGTTCAACCATGATTGCCAACAAGGTAAAGGAACTTGTACCGGAACTTAAAACTCAGTACTATACAGCTCTAGAAACACCACAAAGAGTAATAAGCAAACTTCAATTATACCTGACCAACAGATATATATTCTTGTACACTCCCGTCATCTGGCAAACTGTCAGTGCCACTAAGTAACCTGATACATTGAAGGTGGCCCAGGCCAGATGATGGTTCTACACCCAACCATAATCTGTTTTTAAAACCAAGCAGATATTGGGAGGATGCCCCAACCACACTAAAACAGGGTCAACCTATACAGTATCAAGTTCAAGCACTAGGAGGCCCAAAATCAAACCTGACCACCAGGACACCACAAACAACTCACGTACCAAATGGCAACACAATGGCACCTTGCGTTCCGGAGATACAGCGCACGCCCCGTGCCCGCACAAAAGGTAACCTAAAATGTCAAGTTCAAGCACCAAGGGCGCCAAAATCAAAATTGAGCATTATTCAGCCACCGCCGACACATGTGCCAAATATCATCGCGCCAGCACCAGCCGTTCAGAAGATATAACTCCGGAAACACCCCTCCCGGACACAAAATTCGACCTGCCGGGTCAAGTTCAAACGCGACAAGGCCCAAAGTCAATCCTAGGCAACAGGCAACAACCCCCCACCCATGCACCAAAAATCGTCGCAATCGCGCGTATCGTTCCGGACACACAGCGCCAAAAGTGCCCCAAAAACACAAAAAATGCCACCTTCAATGTTAAGGTCAAGCGCCAGGAGGCCCAAAATCACACCTGAGTGTCAGGCTACCATCCCCAACCCACGTACCAAAAATCGTCGTGCTCGCACCATCCGTTCACGAGATACAGCGCCCTACATCCCCGGCTACCGAAAAGTTCCCACCAGCATCAAAACCATACCTGCATACATGCAGGTAAAAAAGATGGGACAACTAGCAAACTTTGACATGAGCCATCTCCTCATAGAACAATCAAGCCATAAAGCTTGTTTTCCGTATTCATCATAAGATCTTATAAAATATATATAAATACAAGTGAAGCTAATATACACCAACTTAAAGCCGTTTTCGTCTTGATCTTTGTGATCTCGTTTTGAGTATATAATCATCAAAGTAGCTTGTATCTGATTATTAAATGTTAGTTCGCTATGGCTGACCTCACACGGTTTTGTCTTAAGCTTGTTTCAAACATATGTTATTGAAAATATGGGTGCTTACACAGATGAAGTCTAGACCTTCGTCATACTTTTGTGAGTCACATGGTAAGGAGTCGCGGAAAGTTTGTTTTTGTTTTGCATACCTGGTGGAGCACACTAGTTTTTCGCAGAAGGTGCTAGCTAGCTGCGTATTTTTTTTTTCAATTTTTTTTTTCAATCAAACTTTATTCAATATTTCAGCATAATACACAATAGCTCATACATATACATCATTGGAGCACAATAAAAAAAACATTAACATGTGGTATAACAGGACTGGGTGAGAGAGAGAGGGGGATAACAAGCGTTGATCATTGGTCTGTGATTGACTTAACAGGTGTATCTAAGGGATATCTATCATTGGCATATTGGCTAGCTGCGTATGCGTAAGACCGGGCTGCAAGGTCTGGTCCACTCACACTGGAATGAATCCATGTGTGACGACTGTCTGTCTGTGTGTGAGTTTTCTTTCCAGATATTTGTGGTCAACGTAACTTTAGAACCTCTGGTAATGATATTTAGTAAGTGGATATAAACTGGGTTGACGAAGGTCAAGGGCGATTTTTAAAACTGAGTTGAGTGAAAAGATAGGTGTAAAATGCCTTTCACAAGGGTATAAAATTTGGGTCTGATAAGCTAGGGATCTGGAACCCAAGTTATGTGTGAATATTACAAAACGCCAGTACAAATCATGGCAAACAATTTCAGCATCACTTTTAATATACTTTTAGGCAAGACAAAATTGCATTCAGCATCGGGACAAGTAGCCTTAAATTCCTACCTCAAATAACATGTTGGATGTCCATCTCACTGCGATGATGGTACGTGGACGAACTATGTTAAAAGTACAGACATGTGCATATCTTAAGTTTTAAAAAAGCTAACTTCGTTTCCTGAACTCACACAAACTTCTTTTGCTATTGATTTTAACCACAAACCGTTGCCAAACACCTGTCTAATATTGTGGGGTGTGTCAGGGTCTCCATTAAGCTGGAGAAGAATCTCTGCTTTATGAAGAGAGTTTGATGTGTACATCACAAAGGACCGTTCTGGAGACGCTCAAATCGTCAAACGGTGTCACAGTGTCACAATATCGTGGGAAATGTGGGGCTGGCTTCCAGGAGGGACATGACCCACATATACCGCAGTTCAGTCGCTTTGGAGCCTGTTTATTGCTTCGTTTAAAGCAGGCAGGCTTTTGTCACACCTTTTCTGTCTCAACTTGTTAAACACAAGCAATACCCTCACGGGCGGTGACTTCAGAACCGCCCATCTAGGGACACGCTAGCGCGCGGATATTGTGGCAAAGGTTGACTTATGACACAATATTCCGCCTCAAAACCAATATCTGGCTGGTTGGAAATAAGCCCTCACACGAACCCCCGTGATTGGTGAGCTCTCAGGTGCTTCATGTGTAAGAGTAGGGTTATAAAAACACGCCATATGTCAGAAACGTCAGCCCGAAAGCTGGGACGAAACTTCCGTGTCGGTGTTTATGATGGATGCCACCACTGCGTCCGTGGAACTGAGGGGTGCTCAGGACATGTCCCTTAGGGCTTACCGTGGGTCCTGGTCTAACCACTATTTTTATTGCGCTCCTAGGTGTTACAGCGGTTTAGCCTTGAAGAGAATGTATGAATATAGTCTCTTTTGTCGTTTCCACATCAAGCTTGCACCAAAAACTTTCTACTACTATATTGATTTTTAAAAGATCCAATCTCATTGTTTTTCATACCTTATCTTTGGACAACGGTAAATAAATTTCACATAAACGTACTGATCTCAATCCTCACGCTAGACTTGCACCCCGGACGTTAACGTTATCGTAAGATCAATATCAAACATTTTATTGGTTTTACGGCAGTGGCGTAGCACAGCCACTGATGTATTTTTCATGCATTTACATTAATTCGTCGTCATTCATCTCCGTGCAATGATCTACTGTACCAAGACAGGCTTGTCTATAGCTGTACATGGATTTGATATATCATTTCTCGAGGTTTCCGCTCACCTAACCCGTTTAGTCTAAATACCGCGCGAGCTGCCGAATGGCGTTCAGGTAGATATTGTTTTAGTTAGTTAGTTAGTTTGTTTGTTTGTTTGTTTGTTTGTTTGTTTGTCGGTTTACTTGTTTCCTTGTCTACGTCTTTGTTCCCAAGTTACCTTTGTGTACCTTTCATATGCTAGTCAAGTTAACCGCATAGTGGCAGGAATACAAAATCACAGTTGCTTGAGTGACAGTAAGTGAATATCAGAGTTGCCAGAACTAGTCATGGCGTTCACGGAGGTACTGTTTTAGCTTGTCTGTCTGTTTGTTTGTTTGTTTGCTGGTTTACTTGTTTCCTTGTCTTTGTTTCCATGTTACGTATGCCTACTTTTCATATGATCCTCAAGTTTCCCGCAGAGAGACAGGAAGTACAAATCAAAATTGCCAGAGTAACACTAAGTAAAATTCAGAGTTGCCAGAAGTAGAAAGCTATCAACCCTGCATGACAACCCTTACAGACGCTCCCATATTCTTTTCACGACTGTAGAGTGACAGGAAGTGATCAATGGACACACGTAATGTTGACTAAAACCCTTATTTGCAAAACTAATGAACTAGAACGAAAACAAGACATGAAAGACAATCTGAATATCTAACGGAGGTATGAGATCTTCGAACTCTTATACCTTTGCATTGTGTTTAACGAAGCTCTAAAGTTGACGTATCAAGAATATTAACATCCTTGCATTTTCTTTAGATGCCTTATGCAGAGTTTGTTTTTTCTCTCAGGAAAATAACACAATTTACGGTGGTGCATCTACCCTGGTATTTTTCACTGTTTACCATGAAAACGCCACCAAGTGATTTCTAATTTCTCTTTTGGCATACTAGGATATCTAGCCCATCCTTATCAGAATGCACGGAGGAACGTGCTGTAGTTCAAAGGTATACATTTACTGAATTGAAAACCTAGGTAACGCACTCTCAATCAATGGTGTATTTAATTAATAAAAACGATTCGGGTAATATCTAATTAGTGGAATTAGAAGATAGCAGAGAGACAGGTCCCGTGGGGTTCACTCCCGTCTTGTGATCAAAAGAATTGGTCTACTTAGCTTGATGCCGTCTCTTCATTCTGAAGAAATAGGTTAGCTTTTCTCTAAATCAACATCATTTATTAAAGCACAAGTGCAGATTTACGACTACTCTCTGCTGGCGTGGTCTGGGTTCTCCATATATCTGCACGGCAGCTGATCTTGGGAACGCTTCGCTGCACCTGCGAGGCTTTTACTTAGAGTAACGGTCACAAACAGTATATTTCATTAGCCTCTTCGGAGCAAGACTGTCAAAGAGTCAAGGTGCGTCTTACCTGAGATTGATCTATTCCTGACGTCTTCTTACCAGGTGGAATATGAAATATGCAGGAGATTTGAAGTTAGGACTTTGATGTTAATCATACAGTTTTATTACCCTCTTAAGTACCAAAGTGAGTCTGTAAATATGCCTCCATGATCTGTTTGTTTTAGTTACAGGGCAGGACGCACGACTGGCCATTCTAAGAATTAAACGTCTATTATTCTTTCATTCATTAAATCACAAGTGCACACGCCCATTCTCTGATGGTCTAGTTGTTTTTCCAGCTAATCTTGAAAACGCCTTGTTGCACCTGAGAGGGATTTCCCTCAGTAACGGCCATGAGCAAAACATTTTATTTGTCTCTTTGGAGTAACGTACATCTTTCTTGAGAATGACCAATCCCTAACGTCTTTTTGCCAGGTGAAATATGAAATATTTAGAAGATTGGAAGTCCGGCGACGATGTTAATCATGCAACTTTATTACTCTCTTTAGTGCGTTAATACCCCCAAATGACTTAGACCCCGTTCACATGGGAAAAAAGCAAGTGAGTTAAACGAGGAATCCGATTAAAATGACCAATCCAAAGCCATGTGAACAGAACTAATCCGATTGGATTGCCCATTTTGGATTGGATTGACTTGGATTGCAATCCACCTCGCGAGGTGGATTCAGCGCGCGCAATCCGATTGCCGCGCAATCCGATTGACCACAATCGGCCATGTGAACACATTTGGATTGGATTCGGGCTTGTTTCATGGTTTTGACGTCATACATACGGGTACAGTGGACATTAGACATACAACCATACCTACAACATGGCAAAAAAAGGATGATACACGGATTAGTAAAGAAGTTTATGGGAAAGTTTGCTTGCAAAATCATCTTACCGCTATGGTTAACAACCGGACGCCGCAAGGTTCGCCGGAACATGTGCACCGGTTCTTTCCAAAAATCGGCAGCGTGGCAGAAGACCAACTGGTTAATTTTGGCAATATTGCCCATGAAAATAACATGTATGGTTTTGTTTCTCTCCTGTTGTTGGAGTCAATGTCCCAAAACCACTAAAAAAGCGAATATTCTACGAGAAAAACAGTCGGAAGCGTGTCTAAACAGAAATTTCGAGCTTGGGTCACTTCACTGCATGCAAGCATAGGCGAGCAGTTTTTTTAAACGAAACACAGACTTTTATTTCAGATAAATACGTGATGAAATCAAATTTTTTGGTAGAAGTTTGCCTTATTCATGCAACTTCTGCAACAGATACATTTTATATAGTTAAATGTAGAGTATAATCACACCGCGCGTATCATTTCCACCCCCAGTCTAATAGACTATCCCAATGACCCCGTATGACCTAGAAGCCGCCACTTTCGTCAGTGTGTGTTGCGGACCATCGACGCGTCAAAATCTGACCAAAGCCGGCCGATTTCTCAACAGTTATAATCAATATCGATGTCGCTACATCCTTCAAAATTATGAGGTAGTCTGGCAACATTTTGGAAAAACTACGCGTGCCCGCGGTGGTCGTTGGAAACACGACGCGTGCCGTGGTAAAGAGTTTAATCCGATTGTGTGGTCGCGGTCGCAAGTTTGAGTTTAATCCGATTGTATAAAACTCATGTGAACAAATTTTTTTTAATCCGATAGAAAATTTCAATCGGATTCCTTGTTTAACTCACTTGCAATTTTTTCATGTGAACAAGACAGAAAACACATTTGACCCTACCCACAAGAGGCTCATGATGAAAAGCATGTCACTTTATTTGTGTCTCCGTTGTTTGTTCGGTCAGTTGTGTCAGACTTGTTTTCTGAATTTATCATTTTCAGAGATTCCGGTTACCTACCCCATGTTTGTCTTGGACAAGAAATATAGCAGTCCTAGGCAACGTCATTTTTCATAGCTTTGCCTGTCAAAAGACAGTGTTTTCATTATCAAGGCCACGTATAGCTAACTCCATTGGACTTTTTGTAGGAGCTTATTAGACTCTACCAGGCTTCGTGGATCGGTGGTCTAATTGTAGAAATTGGACAAATAGAATCTATAGTACGCTAGGAGAGTTAGCCGGCCAGAAGAGTACGTTTCCTCACCACGAAGGATAATGATTCTATCGATCCACGGAGCCTGGTAGAGGCTAGGAGCTTATGTATTCCACGTTCATTTTGAGGAACAGAATTTATGATAATATTTGCCCAGCGGGCCTCTGGCCTAATGTAAATCGAAAGTCCACTTACATATATAGCTTTTGTACTTTCAATTAACTTAAACCATAGCAATGTGTATTGTAATAAAAACTTTTTGATGAGGATAGATGTGCCAACAGCATGTACGAGGACAAGAGCCATGTTTATCTTGATATACTGGAAACTTGAAGATTATATGAGTTGTATTTGCCTTCGTTCGTTGTTCATACGTACGACAGAGGAACAGTTTGGTCAATGTTATTGCCTTGTATTGCTTTGTTTTTGATGTGTCTGTATTTAACACATTGTGTTAAGTCGATATAACCGCAAAAGTTGAGAGTTGCAGTGATTGCAGGAAGTACAGTTCAGAGTTAGTAGAACTCATTAATCAGACATTACGGACTTCCCATGGAATGCGCCAATAACTCACCGAGAAGCATTGTTTTTAATATGTCCATGTGTTTTTACATGTATATTTGTAGGTATGTTTCTATATGCTAGTCACGTTTAACGTAGAGTGACAGAAAATGATCAATGGACACATGTAATGTTCTTCAAAAACTTCATGGGCCTTATTAATAAACTACAATCAAATAAGACATTCGAGAAACTGTAGAAATTTCAGGGAGTGGTGAGATCTCCGAACTCTTGTTTATTTTTGTCCTGTACCTCCTGGATGATGATTGGTCTGTCCCAATGATTGATGGATGAGTTGGGGCGGGATTTTCCAGGCGTGCCCCTTTCTTACAAGCCTCATCCAACAACTGGCACGAACAGGTAATGTACCGGCGGCAGGAGGGATGTTTTCAAAATTAGTCTCTCTGATCCGGTTGGATCAAGCGCTATATTGTCTGGCAGAAACATGCTCGCTCGCACAATATCCTCACTTTAGTAAAATTGAATGTAACCTTTCAGAACAGGTTTTACGCTAGTGATAATAAGTGTACACTGTCTTACGTGCCGTACAGGACAATTTTACTACTTATACGCGTTTTATAAGACATTCTCGTTATTTTCTTATATTCAAGGCGGCCTTATGTAATATAACAACAGTCAATAAAAGAGAAAAAGTTAAAAAGTGATCCTTTAGGCCCCCTTTCCGCTAGTCGGCGATCACTGAGCGACCGTACAGAGACCAAAATTGTACTTGTGTGATCCTTGATTCTGTAACACAGCAGAATATGATGCACACTGTAAAATATGATTTGAAAGAAAAAAGACAGGAACATACAAAACGTTCTTTATGTATAAAATTCGTTATTCTATCTGTCATATCTTTGGTGGTTCAGTGACCGCAGCCACTAGCGGACAGGGGGTGTAACCAGGAACTCGTCCGTACATCACAACCACGCAATACTCCTGGTGCACATGAAATGTACAGCACAGATGGGTCTTAATCTGGGAGGCAAGGATGGATCTTATGGGATTCAGCCCTTCAAAGGACCACGATCGTTACATCACGGGGTAAAAATGTCATTCACGTGAATACAGGGTGTCAATGCTTTAAGTCAAGCCCCCGACGCAATTATAACGTCGCAGTGCAGTCGTAATAAAAGTTGCTGTGGCCGTGAGAGGACACGCTGAACGTTTGAAACACGTGACTGCGGTTATTAGGCATTTCAGTAAAGTACACTTCTTACGTGTTATAAAACGTTCATATCGTTCAGAATGGATGTCTTACAGAAATTAGACCACAAAGACGAATTTAATTGTCAACGCCACCACACATATCAAAACTGTTTTATTCTTTTTACGAGGAGCAGATATTACGATTGCCTTTTTACATCCTTTGTCACGCTTCTAGGACCAAACGAGTTGGTAGCATCGTTGTAGCGTCTCGCCTTTACAGACTTCGTCACAATAAAAAACACACTTTTATTTGCAGTCCCATAACGATATTTATGCCCGGTGTGTAATGACACACCTGTACCTCTCTGTGCAATGAGTCCGTTTTTGAGTAATCCCTGTGCAGGAATGACCCGCCCATCCGCTTCTACCTTATTGTCTCGCTGGAAAAATTCTCATTATTGGTGCCGGGATCGTCCGGAAGTATCAAATTCATACACTAATAAAAGTTCCGATTGGTTCGCAACTTTATGAACGTAATATATAGACAGGAAGCCAAGTATCATTATGCATCGTGTTCTTTTGTGTGATAACTGCATATTCTTTAACTTAACGTGTCACTGTGGTGTAAATCAATTTCCGTTCGCCTTTTTATACCCAGTCTGGGATTGCAAATTACATCGGAAAACCCAAGGGATCATCACATAAGAGTGACGTCCGTTCATGAGAAGATCTATTCATAGATTTTCTGAGCTCCTATTGTCCAAGCTGTAAGTGTAAATATTGTAGAGGTTCTGAAAGGATTGGGATGTTCCCTTTGAAATGAAGCGACATTTTCTCCCCCATTCAGTCTTCCCGCAAATTACCACCTGTCCGGACACAGCGGTAATTTTCTTACCATGATCGCTCTCGGCGGCGGCGGCCTTCCCGCGGAAAACGGGGGCGTGGGGACCGCTCTGTGCACATCATGGTCGGAAAGGTCTGTATTGATGGAGTGAGATAACCGTGTGTCAAGTTCCGGATTGGCTATTGTGCAGAAGGCGTGGCCGGGGAGGCCAGACTTGGGTTCTGGTGGGCTCCTTTGTACAGAATCACGGCTGTATCAGGTCTTGGGTAGCCTGGGTACCCATCCTCTGTAGTTACCATTGGCTCTACTGATGTCGCTTGCTTTGGCCTTACGATTTTATTATATAGATAGTATCCCGTGGTCACCTCAAGACTGATGCGAGCGTGTTTATTTTCTTTTCTTTGTTTTCTGTTCGTTTAGTTGTCTTTCATATCACACTTTTCATTCCCGCAAACTGCCCTGACGGCCGTCGGTTTGGAATTGTGACCCTGACATCAGCAGGGGGTCTGTACTGTAAGCACCTACATTATGGTCGAAACCACTTCTCCCTGACAAAGAGAGAGTGACTGCAAGTTATAACGATGTAGTAGCGGAATCCAGGCTTTGGTAATTCGTACCTTGTGAGAGCATGACCATAGAATAGCTGACCTAATTACACTGATGGTGTCAACCATGTACCAATCAAGATGCACATTAGTGTCAAACAATTAGGCTGAAAGCGTGTGTTGTGCGTACCTCTATTCAGAACAGGGCCATCAGTTTGATAAATATGTATAGTTACCGTCGTAAAAGCGGGGGTATTGATTTCAGTCTATTTGTTTGTTTGTTTGTTTTGGCGTGTGTCCGAAGTTATTTGAATATTGTAGAGATGCATTGTGTTCATCTTTTTACTCTCCGTATGAGGTGGAGATGGTATACTGGTAGCCGGACACTCGAAGGTTGGCTTGAGATGGGTCCAAATTGAATTGGTCTTCATAGATTTGACATTTACATCGATGAATACAAAATAAAATCTAAAAAAAAAAACAAAGTATATTTCACGGAGCTATGAGATCTTCAATTTGTAGGTTGAATAGGTCACCGTCTTTATACCAGTCTCTGATATATAGCCGGTAGTTGCTCGTCTTTTGCAAGGTCTTACTGCTTTCCTGGTACATTGCATCAACTTTCAGAAAACTAATGAACAGTATTCAAAAGCTTCTCACCCAACACCTTCAGCATTTCATCTATCGGCATGATTCAATCCTTCATATTCCTGAAGCGCATTTACCAGCATTAACATCTGTATGTATCTGATCCATGCGACGCTTATCTACACGTATCACTTGTACAACCACGTTCTCTAACTTCGAGCGCATGATCCTTCTTTGTTCAACATAGCCGACAACTTGATTCTTTCTGATGTATCTCTAACTTAAAGTATAAGAAAACCGGACAGTCCTGTATCCTTCATTCGCCCTTCAGCTTACATTTTTTTTTTACTTTCCACGATCTAGACACTTCATACGTACATAAGTACAGGACTCCTCACCTCGGAACCCGTATCTCTCCCAGTGTTGGACGGTTTGGCTGTCTGCAATGTTACGATAAGCGTTGTCTTAAATCTTGCCGAGTGATGGTATAAATTATAGTGACAATATAAATTGTATGCCCTTAAGAGCCTGTTATCGCAGCCGTGTAGCTGAGAAAATCAAATCATTAACAGAAGGCCAATGTTGTAGGCGTGCGGTGTTGAACTCGAGACGTAGATGCCGTGTGCGATCATACATTGGGAATGGAAGTTTCTAACACTGTTCTGGATAATAACGGCACTTCACCATGACATTTGACCTGAACATAACATCAGTATCATTTTACCATGTTTTGCTGAAAATAGGTAAATGTAAGATAAAGGTCTTATGACCTTTTTGAGGCCGTATGGGCGGTGGGCTGTTAATCCATCCACAATGGACTGTATAGGGCACGGTATTGGGAGGCGGAGCACTTGATCTCCTTCCGCCACCTTTTACATCTCCAACCGAAGTCAGGTACCAGTTTTTGGAGCATGGAAAGTCATGGAAACTACCTATCATAGTATGCTTTGGGAATGCTAGGAATCAAAGTTGTGACACGTCGATCTTGTGTACGTTCTCCTACCTAAACACTTGGTAATTCGACGCCACTCCAAGAGCCAAAAACAACATGTAGGATACTTGATGATTTGACTATAAAGAAACGTCACTGGACTTTTCCACACTTGGAATAATTCATTTCAAAAGTTTGCATGGGTCTTGAAGAGGTAGCGTGGGATGCGGGTCACGAAATCCACCCCCTGCGATCGTTAGAACCAGATTCTCTTGTAAAAGAGTTTTTTGCTCCATCTCTGACGTTAGTCTGCCTGCAAGTTTCGGCCGTCTGGGTAATTCCGACGCTATCGCACCTAGTAATTACTCACGCAAGAAAGATGGAGCGGGGTTTCATCAAGTGCGCGCGGTTCGTTCGATTGTGTGCGAAGTACAGACAATTGTTCGCAGGTTTCATCACTCCTCGCGTCGGTTTCATTTTCCAACCTGACCCTGGGCGGCGGAAAGAGCAGCTTTTCATCAACAACGGCAGAACTGAGGTCGATAGAAATCTGGAAACGTTTGCCAATCTTTTTATCGCCATGATTGTAGTTGAAACGACCGAAGCGGCAAGTCCGCAACACGATTTATATCAACTTTTGCCAACTGCGAAAACTCAGATGTG
The DNA here is from genome assembly GCF_000003815.2 of Branchiostoma floridae. Lineage (NCBI taxonomy): Eukaryota > Metazoa > Chordata > Leptocardii > Amphioxiformes > Branchiostomatidae > Branchiostoma > Branchiostoma floridae. Next base: position 12,897,690 of record NC_049980.1, on the reverse strand, counting down.
GAAAGTTTTATGTGTTCAATCTACCCATAACCTACATAAAATCGTAAAACAGAAAGCAGTTGGATAGGTATTGCGAGTGCTCTTAAGAAGAAAATGTTTCTCGACATAAATGTGTGAAGTGCAAGAAGTGATTTTTCCGGTCGGAACGTTTATTGTAGACAGCTCTATCATTGCGGCACGTAATGTACAGGTCATTATTTCCTAGTAGTACGATACCACAGCATTTATGGGATGTAGGGCTTGTGGTGCGGCTTCCGCTGCGAAGCGTACTGAATTGATTTTATTCTCAAATATCTTCTTCTGGCTTCGGAGATCACTCGGACCGTGCGTGGCTATCCTGCTGCACCAGAGATACATCAATTAACTCAAGGTTATCTCTCTCGTACAGGCCCGCGATAGTTAGACTATAACCATGCCAAATTCCACATTTGGGCGGTGATAGTTTAACCGAACTTGCTCCTTACATCTTAGCTAGCTTCCAAAGAGACATAGATGTTTGTTGGCGTGTTACGTTAGAAATTCTTTCAGTTTCATCCTAATAGTTTTTGCATTCATAAATTAAGAGCAACGAACGCTAATCATAACTTCTATCAAAGGAAAAAGTAATGGTGAATGTAGTTGCAATAACATTATAAGTCATAAACTATACGGCCCTGAGGGACGAAAGTCACGAAACCGATAGAATGTATATTATTCACGGGAAGGTTTTGTTTTGGGTCTGTTAGGTTGTTTGTGTTTTCGCAGATATATGTTTTCGATATGCTACCATACTCATATTCATCGTGTAGTGAGGCGATCAAAGAATGCATGTAGTGTTAATTAAACCTTGTTTATATAATCAAATGAACTGCAATTAAAGAGGACATATGGGATCTATTTCACAGAGGTATGAGCTTTTCAAACTAGTAAACTTTAGTTATGTGCTTTTTGGCAACTTCACAGCCTTCACTGCCATCTTCAAGTTCGGTCTTTCAGGTGAACAAAATCAATACTCTCTGGGCTCACGTTCTACTAGATATGCAGATTCTCTCTGCACGGGGCACAATAGACTCCTAACGTCAATCCGTGGGTGTGTAATGATCGCCTTGGCGATGGGATTCAACTTGGACGGGCAACACACGATGAATCTCAATTGAGCGGCAGAAGTTAACTCCACAGAGTCCACTCCACACACTACTCTTTCCGGATGATTCATGTTATCTTGTCTTTCCTGTGGCTCCTGTAACTATTGCTATCTTGATCGTTTATCTGTAGTTTGAAGTGATTATATGTTAGCTCTCCTCCAATTGTAGCGGTTTATTCTACTTTACCATTTTGGAATAAGGCCGAGCAGCGGTTGCCAGGCTGCCGTCTTCAATACTTTGTATTCTTAAGTTGACACGTAGATCCGAATTCAAACCAGAAAGAGGTTCATATGAAAGCAATATCCAATAAGAGGCGCTTATATGATGATTGCGAATGATTCCGTAGTGTATTGTAACGTGATAACGACGGTAGCACGTTATTCTGCTTTAAAAACCCTACCTTTCAGGACCTGCACACACAACCTCCCTCCCGACCACTCCCCAACCAATGTTGGAGCTGGGTTGAGAGTAGCCTGAAATCCATCCTATGACGTCCAGGCAGAATATGACTTTCTCAAATTTGCTTTTTCAAAAATCATGATAACACTGGCCACTTTTAAAGAGTAACTCCCAACCACAAATAACCTTGCTCACGGCGAACTCCTGGCCATGGTCTGGAGAAGTTTGGGAGGCCATGCCCATAGTCGGCAATATGTTTCAGATGCTTGGCGAAGGCAGTGCTGATAGAGTACTTCCCAATACTCAGCTATTACTACGTTTCCTGTCCTGTTATCTCTGACCAAAAGACATATCCATCCCGGCATTGCCCTCTTATTAAAGACACCACTGGAACCTACCCACATCAAACAGTACATAAAAGTATCCCTCAATTCCTACACGCCCGTAATCTTTTTTTTTTCGAAACGTGATACCAGCAAATTATCCAGCAATCCAATCCACAGTCCATCGTTCAGTTTTTCATTCCACCGTTATTATATAGCCGCTGGCATTGTAATCCTGTTTGCCTTTCAATACACCTGATTGCGTTTATTGAGCGGCAACAGTACAGCCTATGGTTACTAAATTTGACGCTTTTTCCTTCACGGATGTACTTGAGGATCAGGGGGTCAGGCTCAACTGGCTGAATACTTTATTTAAAGCCAAGTCTTTTTATTACAGGAAATATATTGCAGTTCTTCCACCATTGCCGTGTTCTTTTCATAGATCCAGCTTACAGTGCCAGTTTTAATAACATTTTTGTTCTTCGAGAAAAATAATTCACATTCACCTAGGCTCAACGTGCCGCATTTCACTCATCATTTTTATATCAATGTTTTGTCAAATCAACGAAAAATTGCTATTAGCAATGATTCTTCGTCATGTATGTATTGAATCTATACCCAAGTGCGAATTTGCATTGTTATGCAATAGTGATAGAATTATTCCATACTTTTGTGTTAAAAATGGGGAAACCATTATTATATTGATCTTGACGGTGATATGGAGATTATACTTGACTGTTACAGACAAAAACACAAAGCGTTGTCTTCCGTTTGTCACATCCCCTCAGACGTGATATGTTTGTGGTTGGGTGAAGATATATGTTGTCATGTATGCAGGCCAGATGTTTCCAGAGATCCGGAGCTCGACTGTTTCGACTTGCTTATAGTAGGGACGGGGAAAATGTTCGTATAGGTTTATGTTCGCTGTTTTCTTCCCTGCGAAATTAAAATCACCTTATTTTACCCTGTGTTCTGCACTCTAAAATAGGTTCAGCTCTTTCATTTACACGTTTTGCTGTCCTGGTACAGATATCCTCTGATATCTCAATGATGCACTCCGTATGTATAACAACAAACACAGCTTTTCTTGGGGCCATTGATTATCGCTGGCTCACCGACACTTTAAGATATCCAACTTAATCCTTTTATCTCATCCCCTAAAGAGGACACACAAATTAACGTTAAAAGTGATACAAACAGGCGGCACTGTAATTCCGTCTAACAGTCTTGATCCGAAAAACTTTCAGAAATTCTTGCAAGGAAGGCAATAACATTTCCTGATACTGATGATGTTATATCATGATACAGAATGCCAAACATGGTAAGCATATATTAATTTCATATTGATGATATGATTTACAGTTTGCCCTAATTCTGTATGAGTTTCAGAATTCCGTATGACGTTTTGAGAATGAATTCTGAATTCTGAACTACTGATGTTCCTGGAGACATCTACATATACGTTAGAATAAAAATTAAATTTTCCGTGATTATACTGTCAGTCCGGAATTATACTTTTGCATGTTCTGTTATTGTATATACAACCCAGGGACGTTGAAAACCAACTTTTCCCATTTAAAGGAATAGATTAAATAAAGTTAGAAAGCGTAAACGTAAATAGCTTCTTTTCAACCGTAGAACGTATAACCAAGGAGCTTTTATCAGATAAAAGCTCCTTGGTATAACCTTCTTTTTCAGCATTACAAATATAGTGGCACGATGTAGAGAGTTGGTAATAGTGATAAAGATATATATAAGCATATAACATTGAGGAAAATGAACTTGATGAGAAGGAACTGTGTTAGAATGTAGATAATATTCTATCGACTAGAAATTGGGATTTAATTTTAAGCGGTATTAATATCTTGTGGGAACAACGAATGATAAAGCCAGAGCGCCAGCAGGTACCCTGCTTAAGTGATTCCCGTGTAAGAACCGTGAAATATTCCCGTGAAAGTCTCGTCCGCCCTACTACACGGGGATCGCTGAGCGACCGTGCAGCGACCAATTGGATGTGTGCTACCCTTGATTTGAATTAGAATATGATGCATATAGAAATCCTTCTTATCTGTTAAAACTCGTTGAGCAATCCGTCAATTTTTTGGTCGCTCCACAGTCACAGTCTCAAGTGGAAAGAGGATCTGTATGAACCTGCATATAATAATCTTTTTACTCCATCATATCTGATGAGGAAGATCTGGGATGTTATCTCAGCATATGATTTGTTACTGCATGGTCAGACAGGGGGTAATCCTGTGATGTGTTATCGTCAGACTTCTGCCTCTGGCGGTACTTTGTGGCGGTAGGAAGCAGGGTAAGCATGAAATGTGTAAAGGCTTAGCCGGGAGGTAGCATACTGTTCAGTCCTATGTAGTGTAATATGTTTTGTGTCAAGAATCACAATCTACCGAACGTTCCCTTTTTTCATGATTAGGCTTCTACCACTCCCCCTATCAATCGGTAACTGTTGAAGGGCGAGCATGCAAAACATCGCGATTCGTGGTAGACTAGTTGTCAGGGGATGGACAAGCACCGTTTCTATGACGTCATGTTACACAGGTAGGAAGTGACTCAGTAGGCAGCGAACCAAAGGTTGCAGGTAGTCTATGGCGCCCCCGTCTCTGTTAAGGGATGATTGTAAGGCTTCAATGTAAATATCTGACTGTACAGGCTTGACAAAGACTGGAATTGGAAAGTCTGAAATCATGATAATCCAATTTTCGTGTTGGAAATTACAGTTCACAATACATTGTTCCTACCAACACAGAAGTCCTTTTAAGCTATGATAAAATCTGTCAATATTCAATACTGTGCGAATAAAAATTTTAAATGCGCGGTTGACGAGAAAGCGTCATCAGATCGAATGTGTCTTTCAACGAGAGAGGAATGCCTTTAAGTTAGCTAACAGGCTAGGAAGGAGTGCGCACTTGAAGTTAGCACTAATACTTTCCATAGCCCCAACGTCACACAAACAGCATCAGGTCTTTAGAAGAGCTATAAGAGGAACACGTGGAGGCGTAGTATTGTGTAAATACCGCTTTACTTAAACCTTAGCATTATCATGACGTCAGAGATACTCTTAAAATGGCCACTCTAAGGGATCTCGTTCACGAATGTTTGAGAGCCTGATCGTTTTTCTTCTCACAGTCCCATCTTATTCCGATCTAAACGGCCTGCCACATGGCAGACCTTTATGTACTTTTGACAGAACGAGCTGTGCCTTAGCCCACTAACGGCTCTCCCGCTATCCTGACGCTGATCCCGACCACACCGCCCCGTCCACTCTCGTCACCGCTCCTCGGGCTTCCCGAGAAGAAATGCGTGAGGACAGAGACGCATGACAAGTCGGTATCTGTTTCCCTGCGGTCTCTGAGGTCAGCTCCGGGAAATGAAAGTTTTCTGGAGCAATATGTAACTCCGGCACGTCCTGCTGTGTTCAATACGGGACAGACTGAGCGGGTCTTGGCAGAGACAGTTGTTAGGTATAATATGCATCCCTCTATAGTAAAGGGGGCGCGGCAGGGACGCACGTACAGTCGACTAGTGATGTACCAAAAGCTTAGGAAGGATGCTTACACGAAGGACCTGAAGAACATGTCTTAACGCCCTTTTACATTTAAGGCTGCGGCTAAAGATTTTACAGATCTTTTAACGAATTCGAATTTCTTAGATGAAGAAAAAATATTTTGTTGTCTTGTTAAGCAACACTTTACATCGTGTACCATGTATTCTGATTATAAAGTCATACCAAGGGTCACACAAATCAATTGTTAGTCGCTGTACGGTCACTCAACGATAGCCGGCTCGTTGCCTGAAGAACATATCTTAACCCTGAAGGGAAATGTTTATAGTATTCTTCAAACAACCTACAGGGAATAGGCTGGACAGCGACGCCTATGTTAGTTAGCCTGTGGGAAAAGAGACCCATTATGACTGTAAAACATATTGAAAATCAGTAGGTTTGAATGATGGCGCTGGCAGCGTCTGCGTAACGATTAAGACAAGAAAGGTGGAGATGAATCAAATAAGCCAAATAGAGCATGAGGGGCGTTAGCCTGAGTGGGATGGAGACATCAGTAAAGTGGATAAGGCTAGAGCAAGGAAATTCTGTGGATGACATTAACGTGCGCATTGATTTTAACATGATTTCGATGAATAAAGCAAGAAATTTCGCTCCTTCTCAGCGATGGCCCACATTACAGGAAACCAGAAATCCGACAAGATACAGAAAATGAGAAATATGTTCCAAAGTGGCCTTGAATGTAGAGGTGTTACTAGTGATGTTACGTAGTCATGAGGGTAGTTGCAATGGTGAATTACTAGTTCAGAAGTTACGTAAAGTGACACTTGCGTGCTAGCCTTGAGTGTAGTTAACTTTAGTGATAAAGGTCGGGAGGCCATGGTCG